>NC_090935.1:831321467-831624498 GCF_040938575.1 Ambystoma mexicanum
CTTCCCAGTTCCCGAGTGGACAGAGTTATTGTAGGCATATTCGGCTATCCAAAGGATATCTTTCCAAGTTTTCTCAGTTTGTTGTAGCATGCAGCGCAAATACTGTTCCAGAGTTTGATTGGTCCTCTCGGTTTGTCCGTCGGTTTGAGGGTGGTGGCTGGTCGAAAGTCTCACATCAATTTGAGCCGACCGACAGCAACTTCGCCAAAAATGAGAAATAAATTGACTACCTCGATCCGAAATTAGAACTGAAGGAAAACCGTGCAGTCGGACGATGTTTTCGAGAAATTCTCGGGCCAGAGTTGCTGCTGTTGGTAAGCCTTTGAGTGGAATGAAATGCGCCATCTTGGAGAATAGGTCCACGATTACTAGAATCGTATTGTATCCGGAGCATGGAGGTAGATCGGTGATGAAGTCCATAGAAAGCGTATGCCAAGGGCGAGGTGGGATGTCAATAGGGCGTAAGAGGCCGGCTGGTTTTTCCTTTTGACTCTTGTTTTGGGCGCATACTCCACAGGACATTATAAAGTCTCTGATATCTTTTTTCCAAGACGGCCACCAGAAGTAGCGCTTGATCTTTTCCGAGGTCTTGGTCATACCGTGATGTCCTTCCATTAAAGAATCGTGATAACAAGAGATTACCTTTTTCTGTAAATCTGTGCTGGGCAGGTATAACCGTTCTTGGAAATATAATAGGTTGTCCTTCACCGTAAAGTCCTTTCCCTGCAGATGCCAATTCTGTATGTCTGCTGGAGTTACCAGTAGCCTGGCTTTATCCTTAACTTCCTCTATGGATTGTGTGGCGATTACACCTAGAATTCTTTGTTCGGGAATGATAGGTACAGGTTTAGGATTGATCAAATGTTCTTCCACTCCCATCCGAGAAAGGGCATCAGCTTTACCATTTTTTGTACCAGGTCGATAGGTAATTATGAAGTCAAACTCGGCAAAGAATAGTGCCCAACGGAGTTGCCTAGAGGATTGAGCTTTTGCGGTTTTCAAATATTGCAGGTTTCGGTGATCTGTAATCACAGTAACGGTGTGTCGGGCCCCCAGAAGATAATGCCGCCAAGCCTTAAAGGCAGACTTGATAGCTAGAAGTTCCGTATCAGTAATAGTGTAATTGATTTCAGGAGGCGAGAATTTGCTGGACCAAAATGCCACGGGATGCAACTGATTGGTTACTGGGTCCTTTTGTGATAGAACTGCCCCCATGGCAAGGCTCGAAGCATCAGTTTCAACGATGTAGGGGAGTTCTGGGCGAGGATGTTTTAAGATCGGTGCAGAGATAAATCTAGTCTTCAAATTCTGGAAAGCTTGTTCCGCCTCGGTAGACCATTCAAAACGTTTGTTTTTCTTTAACAAGGTGGTGATGGGCTGGACTATTCGAGAGAATTCGGGGATAAACCTGCGGTAAAAGTTAGCGAAGCCTAACATGCTTTGAACACCTTTTACGGAGGATGGCGATGGCCATTTGAGAATTGCATCGACCTTCTTTGAATCCATACGCACTCCGCTAGGTGATAATATGAATCCCAAGAATTCAACTTCAGTCACGTTGAAAACACATTTTTCCAACTTAGCGAAAAGTTTGTGTTGACGCAATCTCTCGAGGACCATTTTCACGTGTTTCCGATGTTCAGTTTCCGATGAAGAATAAACGAGGATGTCGTCAATGTAAACAACAACACACACATCTATGAGCTCTCTGAGGACATCGTTCATAAAATATTGAAAGGCGGCCAGGGCATTGCAAAGTCCGAAGGGCATGACCTGATATTCAAATAGCCCATACTTGGTGCGGAAGGCCGTCTTCCATTCATCACCCTCTTTTACTCGTACCAAGTGGTAGGCTCCTCTAAGATCCAGCTTTGTATATATGCATGCTTTTCTGACTTGGTCCAGGAGTTCAGGGATCAAAGGTAACGGAAATCTATTCTTAACGGTGATCTGGTTCAGGGCACGATAATCTATACAAGTTCTAAGGTCCCCTTCTTTTTTTGGAACGAAGAACAAAGCTGAGGAAGCAGGGGACTTGGAAGGACGAATAAACCCATTCGCTAGGTATTGATCCAGGTATTGTCGGAGGTGAAGATTCTCAGGCTCGGTGAGGGCATAAATTCTACTACAAGGAGGAGTAGATCCAGGTATCAGGTCTATCTGGCAGTCATAAGACCTATGAGGAGGTAGAGAGTTAGCCTGATCCTTCAGGAAAACATCTTGGAATTCTAGGTATTCAGGAGGTAACTGGGGAGCCGCCGAGGAAATTGCTGCCAGTGCAACACCAGGTCGAGGATGACAAGTAGAGACACATTCTGGAAACTGAACCGTTCTTGCTCGCCAATCGATCTGAGGATTGTGCTTCTCTAACCAAGGAATTCCTAGAATAATCTTGAACTGAGGGGCCTTGATCACATCGAACACGATCTTCTCATGGTGTCCATCTTGACTTACTAGCGTCACTTCTTGGGTGGTATGCGTTACTGGTCCGGAGGCTATCTCCGTACCATCCACCGTAGTAATGACGTCCTTTAAAGCCTTTGGACAAAGAGTCAGATTCATCCTCAAAACCATTTCATGATCCACATAATTGCCGATGGCACCGCTGTCGACGTAAGCTTCAATCGCATGTAATCGATCCGGATGTTCAGGGCTAATGAGGACCATAGGTATCACAAAATGCGAGGTCACGGAACTGGTTTTAACGCTCGGCAAGAGGACCTCTATTCTTGTCGGGCGAGTTCGTTTCCCTGCTCAGAGTTTGTGACCCTGGTAACTGCAGCTCCTACTGCCTTCTTGGCTGGTTTCACCGGACAGTCTCGAAGAAAGTGCCCTGAGTTTCCGCAATAGAGGCATAATTGCAGCTGTTTTCTCCTTTCCCGCTCCTTTTGTGTTAGTGGTCCTTTCAGGCCCCCTATTTGCATGGGTTCCCCGGAGTCTACTCCTTTGGTAGGAGTTGATGGTTTGGAAAATACTCGAGCATCAAACTTGGAACGATCGGCCTTCCTGTTCTGCAGTCTGTGGTCAATTTGAACGACTAAGTCAATATAGTCCGAACAGTCTTGCGGGGGATTCACTACTTGGGCTAACACATCTTTGAGCTCTCCACGTAGACCTCTATAAAACAGCGTAATCCTTTTGTCCTCAGGCCATCGAGTTTCCACTATCAGTCTGTTGAAAGACGCAATATAAGCCAAAAGGTCCTGATTACCCTGTCGCAATGAAAGGAGCTCATTGTCCAAGGCCTGCCCCTGTGAATGTCTTGCAAACAGTTTTTCCATACTGAGCTGAAAAGCTTGAAAATCATGGAGAACCGGATCATCTTGATTAACTAGAGGGATCGACCAGTCTGCCGCATTGCCACTAAGGTACGAAAGCACGAAAGCTACCTTAGCTTGATCAGTTGGAAAGGCTGCTGGCCGGCATAAGAAGTGCAACCGGCACTGATTAATAAATACTGCAAACCTCTTTGGGTCACCAGAAAATCGTTCGGGCGGAGCCAGAGGTACATTCCCAGGTAGGTTGATCTGCACTGGTTTCGTAGAGGATGTTGAAGGAAGATTTGCCCCTGATGCGGGTAACGGAGTTTGTCCGGCTTGTGACTGTAGCAATTGTCTAGCGAGATCGTCTGTTCGCTCCTTGGAAATAATCAGTTCCCTTCTTAGAGCATTCGTTTCCTGACGGGCTGCATGCACTTCTGCTCTTAGTTCCCCAAGAAACTGTGCTAGCTGGTCGGTATCCAAGGTTTCCATAGCGCCTGGGTGGGAGTTTTGCGGTAGGCTTTGCGTTCTGCAACGCTCACCTGATTCCCGCAGAGGCGCCGGTCTTGACTGGGTGAATGCCGTATCTTCAAAGGTGATGTGTAACACACGGTTGGCTCTTTGGGCTGGACCTCTGTGCACTGTATGTCTGACTCGAAGAGTAAGATGTCTTAGGTAAGTGAACGCCGAGCTCTCCATCTGCCTCGGGGCAGGGTGCCGTAACCAGTTTCTTCACTGGATAAGGGTGCAGGCCTCTTGACCTCAGAGGACTGCTGTCCGTCGTTAACTGCACGAACGGTAAGTTCTGGGCACTTCAAATGTCTTAAAAGTCTTTTGTAATGATATCCCTTGTTTTGCAGGGTTCCGGCGATGGCGGATGGCGGGCTGATGAGAGTTGAGGCTCGAACCCGCGTGAGGAATAGAAGTGCCTGGAAGCACGTAAGTAAGCGCTTGTAGCCTGCTTCACGATGCGCACTAACTGTCCCTTTTATCTTGCAGGTACAAGTTCGGAGCTTTAGAGAAGCTGAAGGGTGCTGGAATACCCACTGGATTCGGCGTGGGAAGGAGTAATGGCACGTGAGTAATAAAGTTGCCCAATGTCTTTAAACGCACCTTCTTTTGTCTTTCAGATGCGGGATGCAGCGCCGAAGGCCTCCGGAGCGTGTGAAGAGCTGGTAAGCTTTTGTCTTTCAGATGCCGGAATGCAGTGCGAAGACCTCCGGAGCATGCGAAGAGTAGGTAAGCCTTTGTCTTTCAGATGCCGGAATGCAGCGCGAGGCGTTGGTGACAGCCGATGGACCAGGTAAGAGATGCGCTGCCACTGAAGACCGTAGTGCTAACCTGTTCTTTCTTTGTCTTTACAGGTGCTGCTGAAGACTGGATTCCAGGATGGTAAGCCTTTGTTCCCTTAGGCCCAGGATCAGAAGCAGAAGACACGATGAGCGTTCTGCTGCAGAGAATGCAGAATAACGCAAAGCAAGATTCATCCATCGGGTGTGGTTTAAATAGCCTCCTGTAGTGCTTAGGTGTCTCCTTCCACAGCCTCGCCTAGGTAAGAAAAGAGTTCCTGCTTTCCAGAAGAGTTCCAGTGTTCTGAACCTAGGGAGTGGCTCCTGCCCCACCCAACAGAAAAAGTAGTCCCAAACAGAAGAGGATCAGGGGCTCAACTGGCAGGTAAGTAAGCAGCATGGTCTGCTGCAGGTAAGTCCACCCAAGCATTATGAGCCCGGCGCTTCCAGCGCTGGGATTGGGCATCTTTATGAGCCTGAAGCCACTGGCGCCAGGACAGGGTCCAAAAGGTCCCAATTGGGACTGGCTGGCACTCGGAACCGGGGTTATGGGTCTGCTTCCAAGGGAGTCAGGCAAGTCCTGATCTTTTGGAAGCAGAGATCATGACACGGTCAGCGGGCAGGACAAAGAGCCTTGTGGTCTGGCCATTTTGGAAGCCAGGCCACCATTTTCGGCTAAGCGCGAGAAACGTGCTTAAACAGCCAAAAGGAGCTCAAAACACAAAGAAACAATCGCTGCCACCAGTCCTGTCTGTGATTCACTTGCACCGTTCGTTAACAATCCAAAGAGAGTGTCTAGGGCCTGTAGAGTGACTAGAGACCCAAGAGAGCAGTAACTTAGCTTACAGTGCCCTCTTGTGTCATGTTGCGCGAAAGCTGCAACGTGATAAAAGAACTAAGGAAAACAACATTTCCCGGTACTGACTGTCTTAAGGGCATGTCAGTTTCCCCATAAGAATGGAGTGAAAGCCCAGAGGAGTGCGGCAGGAGGCTGCGCTTCTCTGGCAAAGTCTAGATCAGGGTGAAAACAACAGCAAAAAGTTTAGGGGTTGCCACATGGAAGGAAAATTACCTACAATTAAGAAATCTTTCCTAACACTCGTCCCTCCCAGACTATGGACAGGGGGAACTAATCCACCCCTGGATGAGTCTCTTGTTCAGGTCGGTTAAACATTCTGGACAATGCATCTGCATTGCTATGTTGGACACCTGGCCTATGCTCAATAGTGAAGTCAAAGCTTTGTAGACGTATGGACCCCCTAAGCAACTTTGGATTCTCTCCCTTCATGTTCATCAGCCACTTTAAGGGCTTATGGTCAGTTTGCACAGTGAAGTGGGTCCCATAGAGGTAGGGCCTCAGCTTCCGTAGGGCTCACACAACAGAGAAACATTCTTTCTCCACTGTGGACCATCTAAGCTCTCTGTCCTTAAGCTGGCGACTAATGAAACCAATAGGGTGTTCCTTACCCTTCTCATCTATTTGCGTTAGTACAGCTGCTATCCCAGTGTCAGAGGCATCTGTCTGCACAATAAAAGGTCTTTGATAATCAGGGGCCCTGAGGACAGGGACCTGGCACAAGGAGTCTTTTAAGCCGTTGAAGGCCTTCTCACACTCGTCGGTCCAAGTTACCTTCTTGGGTTTCTTCGGAGTGGTGAGGGCAGTCAGAGGGGCAGCTATGGTGCCATAGTCTGCCATGAAGTTGCGGTAATACCCCGTGAGTCCTAAGAAGGCTCTAACTTGGATCTGTGTAGTGGGGGTAGGCCAGTCTTGTACTGCTTGTACTTTACTAGGAAGAGGCTGTATCCTCCCTCCACCTACTTCATGTCCAAGGTAAACCACTGAGCCTTGTCCAATCTGGCATTTACTAGCCTTTATGGTCAAGTGTGCTTTCTGAAGAGCCTGTAGCACACTCCCGAGGTGTTTCACATGGTCTTCCCAGGTGGCGCTGAAAACTGCTATCATCCAGATATGCAAGACAGAATTCATCCAACCCATTCAACACATGATTCACAAGCCTCTGGAAAGTGGCAGGTGCATTCTTCAATCCGAACGGCATTACCCTGAATTGGTAAAGACCGTCTGGAGTGGAAAACGCTGTCTTCTCCTTGGCATGTTCTGCTAAGGCTATTTGCCAATAGCCCGCAGTGAGGTCAAACGTGCTGAGGTCTTGGAGGCACCCAAGGTATCCACCAGCTCATCCAGTCGAGGCAAGGGGCGTGCATCTGTCTTGGTGACAGCATTCAGAGCCCTGTAATCCACGCAGAACCTCAATTCAGAAGTGCCTGCTTTTGGAACCAAAACCACAGGACTGGACCAAGGACTAGTAGAGGGTTCAATCACCCCAAGATCTAACATTTTGTTGACCTCTGTCTTAATGTAAGACCATACTTTGTCTGACATCCTGTATCCTATACTTTTGGTAGGAACGCTGTCTCCTGTGTCTATGTTATGTTTGCAACAAGGTGTCAAACCAGGGGACTGCGAAAACAGGGGGGAAAATTGCCTAAGCAAACTTTTCACTTCAGCTTGCTGATCAGAAGTCAGGTGAGGGGCCACTCGGACACCCTCAAAGGAGCTATCTGAAGGACCGCTTTGGAACAGGCCGGGGAGAGGTTCAGACTCCTCTTCCTCAACATCTGAAGCCAGTAGCAGTGCTGCGATTTCGACTCTTGGGACGAAAGCCTTCAGACTATTTACATGAAACACATTTGGAGTCTGTCCAGGCCTTCCAAGATCCACTAAATAGTTAACCTCACCCAGGGGCTCCACCACTGTGTAAGGGCCTGACCATTTGTCCTGTAAAGCTCTAGACCTTATGGGATTCATGATCAGGACTTGCTGACCTGCTGTAAAGTTGATGAGGGAAGCTTTCTGGTCGTACCAATGTTTCACCAGCGCTTGTCCTGCCTTCAACTTGTCACTAGCCAGACCCATCCGTTTTCTGGGCCCTAACACATAGTCAACTACGTTGGTAGTAATAGGGGGAGTGGGCATCTCCCATCCCTCCTTGACTATGGCTAAGGGTCCCCGCACAGGGTGACCAAACAGAAGTTCGAAGGGGCTGAAGCCAACACCCTCCTGTGGGAGGCAAACAGTAAGCATGGTAAAAGAAGATCCCATGTTCGTCTCTGAGGTTCTTCCAGAGCCCCAATCATGCTTTTTAACGTTCTGTTGAAACGTTCCACCAGACCATTGATCTGCGGATGGTATGCAGAAGAGAACTTGTAGGTGACCCCACATTCTTTCCACATAGCCTGCATATACTTTGACATAAAGTTGCTGCCTCTGTCAGACACAACATCTTTAGGGAAGTCAACCCTAGTAAAGATGCCAAGTAACGTTTTTGTCAGTTACAGTTTTCAATGGGATGGCGTCAGGATATCTGGTAGCATAGTCGACTAGCACCAGGATAAACCTATTGCCTGAGGATGTCTGCGGGTCAAGGGGACCAACAATGTTGATCCCTACCCTTTCAAATGGTATTCCCACAACTGGGAGTGGTACCAATGGAGATTGGATTGTTGAGCCACTCTTACCAGATAACTGGCAGGGGACATAACTCCTACAGTGACTTTCTACTTGCACCCCCATCTTGGGCCAGTAGAAGTGCATGGATAACCTTTGCTTGGTCCTCTTAATACCAAGGTGACCATTAAGGGGCACTTCATGCGCCAGCTGCAGGAGGAAGGGTCTTACAGCAGGGGGAACCACCAACCTCCTATGGTCTCCTTCTGTAGACTCTGTGGGCTCACTATACAGGAGTCAACCTTCCCAATAAATCCGATGCTTCCCAGGAGGTTCACCCTCAAGCTGGGAGCAGCCCTGTCTCCTTAGGCCTTACAGAGATGGGCACTCACGTTGGCCTCTACTGAATTGTTCCCTGTCAGGACCACCTTCTACTAACAAGTCTTTTAGTTCAGGATGGTCATTGGGGTCAAATACATCAGGTATCGCCGCCTCCTCGTCAGGCCCGGGCGATTGACCAACTTCCTCCACCGCAGTGGTAGGTGAGTTCGGGGGAATATTTTCTTTCCCTCGTTTTGATTTTCTGACTCTTTTAGCCTTGGGTTTCCCCTTTGGCTGGGCAGCGCATTGGTCTTGGCCAATGCAGCCCGTGTTTGAGACCGTGTGCAGGGTCTGTCAGCAGTGTCTCCTACGAGCCCTAAAGCTCTGAGATCGTTGCCCAACAAGACCTTTCCTGGGACGTTTCTCTGAATGCTCACTGGAATCCTGACTGCTGTACCATTTAATGTAAGATTTACAGGTATTACTGGAAACATGCGAGGTGGGCCGTCAGCCAACTTAGTGGGCATCAGAGTAGCTCTGGCAACTTCCTCTGAGTCTACCAAGGTAGAATCCACTACAGTTCAACTGCACCCACTATCCCTAAGAGCTGTAGTATCTACTCCATTGATCAGCACACTGTCTTTAAAGTAGTGCTTGGTGTTATCTGGAATCCTAGCATAAGCCTCTGCGACTTTAGGCTCCCAGGAACCCAGGGAAACTAAAACTACCTCAGCTTCTATCCCACTGGGGAAGGAGTCTGAGGAGAAGGATGCTCCTGTAATCTCTTCTTCCTCGTAGGAGGAGAAGGCCAGATTAGCGGAGTGGACCCCCAAAGGTTTAACCTTACACCGGGGATCCCCCTTCCCATGGTCAGTTGCTCCACAAGCAAAACAAGATCCATTGGGTCTGTTTACATAGGGAGGCTTATTGTAACCAGAGTACTGTTTCGGAGGCTGACCTCCAGTACCCTGTGAGTTCTCTTGTGTCTTACCCTTATTTTTCTTTTTGTGGCCCTTTTGAGAAGAGGATTTATCAGATTCTCCACCCTCCTTATCTTTGGACTTTTTCCCTTCCTCCTGCCTACCAGGATGAGTTTTGTCCTTATGGGACACTCGATGTGACACCCATAAATCTGCTGCAATGGCAAGTTTCTTTGGATCTATCTCCTTAGAATCCGCCAAATGCTGCTTAAGCTCCGGGGAAGAAGATGCAAAACTATGTTCCAGCATGACAAGACTTATCATGCCTTCAAAGGTAGAACCTTATAACCTTCGACCCAGCCAGTCAAGTTTTTTAAGGATTCGGTTACATAAGATACCCAAGTACCACCTTCTTTTTTCTTATACTCTCGGAATCGTTTTAAATATTGGGCAGGAGTCTTTCCAAACTTTAAAATGAGAGTTTGTTTCAACATTGCAAAATCTGCTCGCTCAGCTTTCGACATTTCCATAATGGCACTGCAGCCAGAATGGGGTTGTCTCCTAAGTAACCAGGCAATCTTATCAGCATTGTCAACTTGTTGAACTTCACATGCATACTCAAACGTATTCAGCCAGTCCATAATGTCATGTCATTCTTTTCCTCATACACACTGAGCAGATCTTTTGGAAACCTTGGATGAGAGGAGGCCCCAGACCCATGTCCAGGACCCTTGGATCCATTTGCAACCTGAAGCTTGGCCAGTTCCAACTGGTGATCACTGTCTTTCTGTTTTTCTGCCTGTTCGATTTTTAGCTTGACCCTATTGAACTCAAGCTCTTCCTGTAGTTTGGCCATATTGAACTCAAGCTTCTTCTGCCTAAACAGCAGCTCTTGCTTCTAGAATTCAAGCATGGCCTCCCCATCGACACTGGCAGAGGATACATTAGACATCACATCCTCCCTGTCCTCATGGTCGCGGTGGACCAGTGCAGCGGCAGAACCGTCGGTTCTGCCAGTGAGAGCAGCCCCACCTCCTTATGCACTGTCCTCAGAAGTTATAGCGTCAAGCTGAGCTTCTTGCCACGCCACGAAGGGGCAGAGGTTCAGAAGGCCAGCCTAGTGTCTTGGAACAGGGTAACCTCTGGACAAGCCAGACCAATCAAGGTAGCGATTGCAGCGGTCAAGACTAGGTCTCAAGAGGGGTGAGGGTGACTGAAAGCCCGCAATGAGCACACAAATCAAGGACGCTTACAAATTACTCCAAGCAGGTGTTATATTAAAAATATAGACACATTTATTACAAGGCCTTTGTAATATTGATCATAGCAAAGAATCACGATAAAACTTAAGTAAACCAACACATCACCATCAAATACAATATATATACAATTACCGAAGGGTCTAAAGAGTTAAAAGCATGAAATATGCAGACCACCTAGATGCGGAGGAAAACAGGCAGTGCAAGTAATAGTTTAGACTTCAGAGGCCACCTAACTAGAAGGAAGTCCGAGCCCTACGAAGAGTGGAGCCTTGTGCTCAAAAGTACCTGCACACGCTGGTGCCAATGAGCCAAGAGGAGTCTCTTCAAGGAAGTCAGTCAGTTCAGAGTGGTGAACAAAGGAGGGCGAACAGATCTCCGCTACTCAAGCGCGGCCTCCACTTGTGGGCAGAAGCAGAGCGTGAGTGCGAAAAAGGTGTGCTGTTTAACACAGCGAGGAAAAGCTACGGGCTACTGCAGGAGGGCGACCAGTTCCTAGCGTTGCTACTCACCGGTCCCCGATGCAGGCAGACCAGGCTTCTCTGTGTCAGTTTCAGTGCTGGCAGGTTCAGATACGAGCAGGGGACGTCTCGGCGTCGTGTAGATTCCGCGGCAGCAGAAGTTAGAGTTGGGGATGTCACAAACGCAGTGAACCTGCACAGATTGTTACCACAGCAGGGCAACGAAGCAGCCGTGTGTATTTCAGCCCAATGGACACTTCTCACTTCAGACCTGGGAATGCCAAGTGTACGAATTGTGTGAGAGTGCTAAGGACTCGGAATACAACACAACAGGACGGCGGTATCAGAGCAAGACTCCTGGGTAGGCTGGTCAGTCCACTGGATGGCTCAGGGACGCTTCCGAAGGCTTACATGCAGGAGATGATGAAGATGCCGAGAATAGTTGTTCCCACTATTCCAAAGGGTCGTAGTACCAGTACAGGCCTTCTCGTTTGATAAGAGGCAGAATGGTTTCACAGAGCGACAGCAGTGCAGAGGAGCAGACCTTCAGTGGGTCACCAGTGATTCCTCGGTTCAGCCTCTTAGTTGCAGGATACTTGGCTCCTGTATCCCTTGTTCGTGAGAACTCAGGAGATCGACATGGTAGTGGTGTTTCCAGCCTCCTCTTATCCAGGGTTCCCTTCGTGCCAAAACGGAGAGGACCCAATGGGAGATCTGCTCACAAAACACTCACACCATACGTGGACCTATCACGGACCACGGTGGTCCCAGGCATTCAAGACACACTAGACTCTCTGGCACCCAGGATGTGTATTGGGACCAGACATCCCAGCCCACATCCTGGAGGCACACGCAAGGCCTGTAGAAGCCCGCGAAAGCATCTGTGTTTCGCGGGAAAGTACATACCCAAATAAGGAAGGCCCCGGGTTGGCTCGGCCTGGGGAAGGTGAATGGGGCAAGACGGTCAGCGGGCAGGACAAAGAGCCTCGTGGTCGGCCATTTTGGAAGCCAGGCCACCATTTTGGGCTAAGCGCGAGAAACGTGCTTAAACAGCCAAAAGGAGCTCAAAACACAAAGAAACGATCACTGCCACCAGTCCCGTCCGTGATTCACTTGCACCATTCGTTAACAAACAAAGAGAGTGTCTAGGGCCTGTAGAGTGACTAGGGACCCAAGAGAGCAGTAACTTAGCTTATAGTGCCCTCTTGTGTCATGTTGCGTGAAAGCTGCAACATGATAAAAGAACTACGGAAAACAACGTTTCCCGGTACTGACTGTTTTAAGGGCATGTCAGTTTCCCCGTAAGAATGGAGCGAAAGCCCAGAGGAGTGCGGCAGAAGGCTGCGCTTCTCTGGCAAAGTCTAGATCAGGGTGAAAACAACAGCAACAAGTTTAGGGGTTGCCACATGGAAGGAAAATTACCTACAATTAAATCTTTCCTAACACACGCAATGGAAATGTGTGGTTAGAACTGTAACTTCCAGTGTGCCCTCTTAATCTTAGCCAGAGGGTGACTGCGGGCCTTGTGCCTTTGAACCCTCGGCACCTAGGATAAGGTGCAGCTGGTAGTGTGTGAATTTGCTCCTTGTTAGACCACTTGGAGTTTTCAGTGTCCCCTGTTGTCAGGTGACTGCGGGCATTAGGCCTTTGAACCTGCCAGGGGTGGGTTTTTCTTGTGAATCTGTTCCATGTCAGATCACTCGTAGTCTTTCAGTGTTCCCCTCTGCAGGTGACTGTGGGCTCTAGGCCTTTGAACCTGTCAGGGACGGGCTCTTTATGCAAGTTAGTGGGGTTTGAATTGTGGAACATTCGAATTGCACACAGCAAAGTAGGCCGTTGTGACCCTTCCTGCCCCGCTGATTTTGGAGCCATTGTATACAAACACAGAAGTTTATACATTGACATCTACCTTGTTTTGAGAATGAGATCTATGTGTGTGTGATAAAGTGTCCTTAAATGCTGGATTACCTATTCTCATTAAGGTGTGAAAATTGGAGGGTTTTCAGCTTTTGTTTCACTTTGTCTCCTGAGTTTGTTGCTCCTAAATCAAACTGTGCTGAACTTTAAGATCAGACAGTACTTTAATATTGGGAGTGAAATTACTAAGGCGGTGGTGGTGGAATATTTGCAAAAGAGTTTGTGACAGTTTAGTTGGGAAAATGATGTTTAGTGCATAATTTGTCTCAACTTACATAGTCGTGCCAACTTTGGCGGGGGGATCATATTACCCAAGGTCCCTGGTAAGAACTCAGGGAATAAATTGGCTAACATTACCCTGCCGCTGCTGCCATCCAATAAAAAATCGCTATTATCAATGTCAACCTCAGCAGCTGTGGTTTCGGAACCTTTAGATCAGGAAAGTGTATCTGATTCTAATTCAACGGTGGGTTTGGTAGTTGGCCCAGAAGCTCGGATAGAGGGAGGGGCTTTGGGACAGCTCCAACCCACATTTTCAGTTGAAGACACCAATGAGAATGATAAAAAGTTGGATTGTCAACTGTCCCGTGTATATGATAACAACTGTATCTTACTACATGCTCAGGAGGGTTTTGCCCATGTATCTGATACATATATGCTTTCTCCTACAATTATGAGTGAACTGGGTAAACGAGTGAGGCTTTCTCTTGGCCCTTCCTCACCTGCCACTAGGTCCTTTCCTTTCCGTGAACAAGTTCATTTCCATCTTCCTAATGAATCTAGCTTTAAAGATCAAAGTGAACATGGAAGGGATCTTCCAGGGTCTTCTTCAATGGGAATGAGAGGGGGTATCCCTTTGGGTCACTCAAATCCTCATGAAGGATGTGTACATACAAATGGGGCTTTCTTGCCCCAGGAATTGGGGACCTTTTCACTGGGGAATGAGGATGTTGGCCTTTTCACACCTAAGGGGAATGTAAGGGCTTCCTCGACGCCTCAGGATTCTCCATCTGACAACTTTTCGAATGAGACCTTTAAATTCCCAGTGATTTCACGTATACCTAACCTTCTTGATAAAGGCCATGAATTAACTCATTGCTCCACATGGGAAATGCAGGTTTCTTTGGCCTTTATGAAAGAAAACATTTCAAAATTGGAAGGTTTCATGCTTGCGGATGAGCAATCAAAAGCATTCTACTTTTCTCATTTTGAAAAAATGATGATGAAGTTTGCTGGCGATCGTGCATCAGTTCCTTTTGCTTCTGCTTCACGGTCTCAAGACACTCAAACGGACAATGGGCCATCACACATACATCTATCACAAAGATTGTACTCACACGTGTTACAATGAATAAACAGAGAGGATACTGAACATGGCATTATTGAGGACATAGACCTCTTGGAAGTAACCAAACTTCATCATGATCGGCTGCTTCAGGTGGAAAACGTACTCTTTAATATGGTCACTAAATCCCAGCCTTCAGCAACCACAGGGCTCTGTGGAGGAACGGAGTACGCTAGTAGTGATGGTCAAACACCGGATAGTCCGCCTGTATTGACAGACATTATTGATGCTCAATCAACATTAGAGCCTCCGGTGTATCTGTCGACAAGTGACCTTGTTGTGGGCAGTACAGAGCAAGAGGGAAGGCACTTATCTCTCGAAAGGCAAAGAAGTCCTTCCTAAGAGCCCAAAACCGCCTAAATTTAGCCAAAATTAGTCAGAGGAAAGTGGCAAAAAAAGGTACGTTGGAAAATGGCTTGCAGCCTCTTAAGGAACCCATATCCACTGTAAGTGGTAAATCTGCCGTGAGTTAGGATGATCTAGCATTAGATCTCCTAGACTTGAATGAGGAAAGTAAAAAACATCTTCAGATCAAGGCACTGAAAAGTGGCAACATACAGGTGTCATCTGTTAAGTCCCCTATGACTGCCATTATTAAATCACAATCCCAGCTTCACAGCTTTTTTCCAACAATTGAAAGCAAGAAAATGGCTGTTCGGCTGCAGGAAGAAGTGGATTGTGCAAGTGCTCTAAAAAAGGGCACAACCTCTCTGTCAATTGGGGTCACCCGTGAGAGCTGCCATTATGATTTGGACACCCCTTGTAAAAGCCCCCAAGATATGTTGTCCCTTTCTGAGACCCCAAGGGATATGAAACAGATACTTGGATGGGTAAGTAATTCGGAGATAAATGGTCTAGTCAGGATTAACAGATCCTTCTTGATGAATTCATTTTTCTAGATTCCTTCTTTAAGAAATCTGGCATCTAAGGACCTGGATTGGGTAAAACTAGCATCACACAATAACCATAGAGTGCTATTTAGAGTCCAATCACAGATTATAACCAAACTGCTTCTGGACTTTTCGGATGACCTTGAGTTATTGGGGCTCTCCCCTTGCTTATTTACAGATATGGAGAGCGCATGGGCATTTTTAGACTTTATCCCGCCGACACCTAAAGAACTGGCCATAGGTGTGCCATCGGCCGGAAAGGAGTCTGACGCCAATGAATTAACACAACAATTGGCTTCATTGACGCAGGTGTTAAGCAGTCTATCATGGTTGGAGCCTCTGATCAAAGTGGCAGCTGCCATGAAACCTGAATCCTCGAACTTATAACTGACAGGGATCGCCGTCGCATCTTGGAATTGCTCCGGCGTGAGAAACCTTAAGGCTTGGCATGAACGGGGCGTGGTTCATCTTAGACCAGACATCTTACTGTTGCAGGAAACGATGGTGATGCACGACATTGTGTTGGATGGTTACATCGCATTCAACGTTCAAGCGCGACGGCACTTATCTGGGCGCCCATGTGGTGGCATCGCCATTCTTATTAAAAATAATTCGAAGGTGTCATCAAGATTAGTGGACAAGTCCGACACATCCTACTGGTGGAAATGTATACCATCGGTAGTAAGTTACATGCCCTGCTTTTGCTGTCTATTTATTGGAATCCCAGTGCCATTCCATTGGATTCAGTCCTATTGGAACTAACTCAAATGCTGGAGAAGGTTTCATTGCATTTCCCCATGCATGAGCTCTTAATTGGCGGAGACTTGAATTCCTGCCTGGAAATAGAGGGAATTAATCCCTTGGTCTATCACTCTCCTTTATATGCCCAACAAGCTTCTAGTAGAGGCAAAGTGTGGGTTGAGTTTTTTTATTCGTGGGGCATCTACCCGATTTCACTTGCGCCTCATAGCATTAAGGCCTCTTGGCAGCGTGGAAAATCCTCGTCCTTAATCGACTGCATGCTTGCATCAGGGACTTGCTCAGGACTGCTTGACCCAATTGTGATTTTGCATGTGGGTTTGAGCGACCACCGAATGCTCCACACAAATCTTCACATTGGGGTTGACCCGTATGAAACTTCGGTGCGTGCGACATTTTTGGAAAGCGATAGGCATAATTTGTCTGTCAGATGGCATCCTAGCATTTGTCGTAAAATGGTGTTCCTTGTAAATAGGGACCTGTTGGTGACAAATATTAACTGTCCATCTGTTGTCAATGTAGAGAAAATTAACAAATTGAATTTGATGATGATTCATATGCACCTTGTGAGTTTATCCGAGGATTACCTTGGAACCAACTCACCATAAACTGCACATAAACATCTGGCAGAGGTTGCGATATTAAAAACTCACAACAATAGAGAGCTTTGGTTTGCACAACGCCATATTATAAATTCATCAGCCGATAAAATACAAAGAAATTCCATTGTGGCATGTTTTAAGTCCAAACTGAAACTGTTGCGTCATGCAGCTCATACCCTTGCAAAACAACAGGTGCATGAACATCTTTGCAAGAGAAATACCAGGGAACTGTGGTTTACTTTAAGAAATTCCACAGGCAAGGTGGATGAGCGCATGACTGCGACCATACCAGGTTCTGTATGGCAGCATTTTTTCACAGAGAAATATGAGCTGCCAGAAGCACATAGGAGGCTGGAGTTGGAGAATCTACATTTGAAGATCCCTATTGAGTGCCCATGGGAACTGAGTGACATAATTTGGGCGATTGCGCAACTAAAGTTCTCTAAAGCGGCAGGTCCTGACGGACTGCTGCCACGTGCTTACAAGGATGATCCCCATTTTTGGGCTAGATATCTATTGCCTCGCTATCAATTAATATATCGTACGGGCAATATACCTGCCTCTTGGCTTATGGCAATAGTGATTCCCATCCGCAAAAAGGGTGCTCTTAACGATCCGGTAAACTTCAGGCCAATTGCCTTGATAGATACTGCGGCCAAAATATTTGCACGTTTAGTTCTCTGGGAATTGGAGAAGTATGTTACCACTGCCGTAATTCTCTCCAAATCACAGGTGGGCTTCCGGAAGGATATGGACACGCAGCTTAATGCATCAATTCTTGGCCATCTATTGTCAGTAGCTCGTACTCAGGCAAATGGAACAGTCTACATGGCATCTTTAGACTTATCTGCTGCATTTGACAGCATCCTGCGTACCCGCCTTTGGCGAAAAATGCTGTCCTATGGTATTCCGTCTAAGCTGGTAGCAATAATTGCCGCACTCCACCAAAATACTTCTTATAGGGTGCGTATTAACTCAGAGGGTCTACTATCTGATAGTTCTAAATTTAACTGGGGTTTTGGGTGGTAGAGGCTTATTTTAAACCAGCGACCTGTGTCTTTCAAGTTTCTCTGGTGTCGCGCTAGTGTGTTAATTGGTAGGGAAGGACCAGTCCCCTCCTTCCCTTGGTTGCAAAGTGAAGGGGTTTAAACACACTTCAAGACTGCGCCACCTCCTGTTGTCGTTTTGAAAAATAATTTTCCCACACTGAAGTAAAGTTTGAGCCAATTTATTCATTGATAGCTCTTACTGCCCATTTGACCATTTGTTGACACGTGTTTCAGCCTCTCAAGGGCCTTTTTCAAAACAAAGGATTAATCTCAAGGGCAAGGTTATTAAAAGAATGTTTTCCTTTTCTCCGAAAAGTCACTTTCACAAAAAGTCATGGGTTAATCCTGTTATCTCCCAGCTGCTAATAGGAACAACTGCTGTGGCACCAGCTTCTTCATTGAATAAGGTACTGTGTTCTGCTTGAGGAAATTTAGGGTGAATCCCTTTTCTTCGCCTCCAAGGCTTGCCCTTGTCTTCCCTCCTTCTTATAACTTTTGCTTCCTCTGGACAATATCTAAGTACTCCTGGCTACGCTGAATCGTGAACTATCCGACTGTGTGATCCTCGACAACAGGAACCCGGTTCCACTTGACAATGGCCCCGTCCTATTGATTTTTGAATTTCTGTCTAAGAATGTTCTCTGATTCTGTCTGCCTTGACAAAAGTATTGCCTATGATTTTTGCCCCCAACTCTCTCTGGGTATCTCAGGTACTAAGTGTGTTTTTGCCCCGGTAACATTTCTTGCCGCACATACGTATTTCTTTAGTAAGTCCGAACTGTCATTACTGTCAAAAAATGATCGCAAGTGTATTCCCGGTAACGTCTTTTGTTTCACAACACCGGTCCGCTAAAACACAGGGTACTTACCTTGAAAAATACCGTACAAAGTGAACTGGTTAGTGATAGTGTATTTTACGTGTGGTTTTCGAATTAATAGAAGTGCCGTGTTTATAACAAATTGTTTAATATAAATGTATTTGTATTTTTTACCTGAAACCTTGAGTCAGTGTTTGCTTGAGTCACAGTAATTGTGGTCCCTTTGTGTAATCTCTGCTACTGCTCATATACTCTTGAGATAAGCCTGGCTGCTCCGCTACTGCTACCACTTTAACATAGTAGTACAGGCTTGTACCAAAGGTAAAACTTGCATTGCCACCTGTCATCTTAATTGTGTGTAGTGGTCCCTAAGGGCACTGCACAGGATTCTGCCTAACAGGCATGGCTCCCAAAGGTCCTTGCAACTAAGTCAACAAGATAGCAACCACCAATTCTTCACCAAAGGAGCCAAGTCGAAACGTTGCATGCCCGAGACTTCGGCATATCATCAGTATTGACATTAGGGTCATGGAAGACCAGAGGCCACAGGCACCTGACCCAACCGGGAGGACCCAATTTAGAAGCATTCGATATTCTGTGTCTGCAGGAGATTTGGCTGGAGGAAAGGCTGAGTCTTGGTGTTTTCACAATTGTAATCTTGCCCGCTGTCAAAGGACTGCTAGGCCGTCCATCATCAGGCCTTCTATTAGCGGAGCGCATCGGCTCAGGGGTTAATATCATAAAAAAGATTTTGGAGTCCTATGGACAGCTAGTAACACTCTTCACCTGGGAACACTTTATACCATCAAGTAAGAAGGTGGAAAAAACTCAATTGGCCAACATCACTCTCTATTGGAACTACCAAAGAACAACGGAGAAAAAAGTCTGTGCAGCCGTGGCGGAATCCAGGGATGAGCTTTACATGGACCACCTGGTTACGGACATCATCATCTGCGGAGACCTGAAAGCCAAATGTGCAGAATCCAGTGCGACTAAAACAATTGAAAGTCAGGGCTCACTCGCAGAAGAATGAGGGAGCACGTTGACCAACCTAATGAACTCACTGAATTTCCACAATGCAGCTGTGGTGCAGGCTGGTATCCCCCACATTCCGATGTGGGAAAGAGATGCCTCATCGGCTACCTTAGACTACATCTTTGTTTCTTACGGACTACTTCCTCTCATTTCCGCCTTTAAAGTGTTAAGAACAGAAGAATGCAATCATTATCTGTTGACGATGTCATGGAACGCTGTGCGTCCCACAAACCTATCTTACAAGCCCAACATTGAAGCCAATAATCAAAAGACTCGGCTGCGGCTTACGCTAAACAATATCGCTGACATAACAAGAAAGTACAGGCTACAAGTATCTGGTGGGGAAGAAGGTGACAGGGCATCAGCAGTGAATTACCAGCCGCTGCTGTCAACATATAGAGTGGGACAGACTTCAAGAAGGAAACCTAGTTCATCAAGAAACCAAGGCTACGATAAGGTCCTGGTCGATAGAAGGCACAAATTAAGAAAACTAAAAAGGACAGCGACGAAGCTAAATACATCGCAATCCCGAATGGCCTTACTTGAGGAGACCAAGAACTATAAATCATGGCTCAAAAACCACCGGATTAGTCTTTACCAGCACGACGCTGAGGAAATGCTGAAAATTGTCTCTAGCAAGAAAACTCGTGAATTTTGGCCTTTAATCAAGAACTCAGTTTCACATACCAAGACACACTTACAAACTTGGTAGGTGAAAACAAATGGGTGACCCATTTCACAACCCTCTTTGAACTTCCAAGAGGGAAATACATGACTTCTGACAATAACAACTCCGCCCCATGGGTAGATCTAACTGATGAAGATGACACCATACGAGTTGTTTGCAAACTGAAATCATCCAGAGCCCCTGACCCAGACGGTTTGACTAACCTTGACCTACAACTTCACGCAGAGGAGTGGACATCCCTTATCAGCCAGATCTTTAGCCGTTGTAAGGAATGAAAATCAATCCCAACTTCGTGGACGTCGGCGGTTGTGGTACCAATCTTTAAGAAAGGCAGTAGGGAAGATCCAAACAACTACCACCTGATCGCCCTTCTCGACATCATCAGAAAGGTTTTCGCATCCCTTCTCCTTTCAAGATTTCAGGCATGGGCTAGACTATCCCCATGTGCGGACCCGTTCCGAACAGGTTTTATGAAAAATGCAAGCACATCAGTGAATATTATGCTGCTGAACATCATCAAAAGCAAGACAAAAGCAAGAGCCCCCAGAGTGTTCTTGGCCTTCTATGATTTAACTCAAGCCTTCGACCGAGCGGACCGTGAGAAACTCTGGGTGAAGCTTGAAGCGTGGAAGTGTCCACCTTCCATCCTGGGCCCTTTAAGAGCCCTACATACCGACACCAACATGCTTGTGCGGCTCAGTCAACAAGGCCTTTTGTCGCTCGAAATACTATCCATAAGAGGGTAAAACAGGGTTGCCTCTTGGCACCTGCTTTGTTCATCACTTTCCTGTGGGACTACAAATAATCATCGGCTGTAGTGAGAGTATTTCCGCCCAAAATTGGCAATTGTAGTGTTCCCCGTTTGCTGTATGCCGATGATATGATATTGTTGGACCAAACTCCCATTGGCCTCAAGAGGCAATTGAATAACTTGGCATTATATATCGAACACAGCAACTTGGAAATAACTTGGAACAAGACAAAAATCTTGACTCTGGAGGAAGGTCCAAAAAAAGGCGCCAATCTGAGATGGACCTTAAGCGGCTCCGAAATCGAATCTGTCACACACTTTAAATATCTGGAAGTGACTTTTGATTCCTCAAAATCCGAGGCTAGAATGCAGCAGGCGCACTGGGATAAAATGAAAAATCTAGCATTGCAAACCAGAGCAATTGACAAGAAATTCAGAAAGTTCTCTTTGGTGCCCCAATTCAATTTTACAAAACCAAAGTGGTTCCATCTATTGTGTATGGGATGGACGCATGTCCCACTATCCCAGCAAAAATATGGCCAAAGCTGGAAGGATTCCTGTGGAGGTCTGTTCTCAACATACCTAAGTCAACCTCTATCGCTGCCATCAGGAGTGAATTGGGCCTGTTTTCACTCTCGGCATTGGTAGATCAGAGCAGCATGCAGCTCTAATGGAAGACCCGGATGACGGAAAGCCCGCCAGCCTATCAACTGATCGCCATAGAGGCTAAAAAGGGTTGCTGCAAAATGCTAAACACCTGGATATCTGCGAAAAAACTTCAACTGGATACCATAACTTGTACGGAGGAAGACCTAATTTCAAACCCTCAGAGAGTCCAATTAAAATGGAAGAACTGGACTGGATAAACACCCAAGACCTAGCAACAAGTAACAAACGGCTAAGCCATCTCCCCAAGACAGCTAGAACACTAAAAGGACCTATTGCTTATATTAACAAATTTCCAGACAAAACTCTAAGAAGCATTTTCATGAGAGCGTGATTAAATCTCCTCCCGACACATGAAATATTGGACATAAGATCAATGTCAACCTCGGATGAATTCAGACTATGTGTAGATGAATACCATCGGGAAACAGTAAGACACCTTCTGATGTCCTGTCTGGCAGCTGGAGAAGTGCGAGCCACATACCTGACCCCACTGTTCTCGGACTGTATTTCACAAGAAGAAGAGACTTGGTGGCCCTGCTTAATATCAGGTGAAAAGGCCAGATGGACCATCGCAGCGGCAAATATTCTAAAACTACCGATGGAGAAGATAGAAGCTCTACCTACCTAATTGGTCGGAAATCTTCATGGTCTTTTTATTCTTCTACATCTCTTGTAAAAGTCAAAATTGACTAAACACAAGTAAATAAAAAAAAATAAAAAATTAGGGAAAACTACAACTCCCGTACTTACTACCCATTGCCTTCTTTCAAAACCGCTGCGACGAAGAAGGAGAGGAATAGAGCTATGAAGATTGCCCATAGAAACCAATGTACCATGGATTTTATGGGCAGCCTCCATCTTGTCCCATTAATGTGGACGGGCAGAGTCAGAGCTCCCTTTTTTAACTACCTACACCTGATTCCAATTAACACTACCCGTCAGTATAAAAGGTGGAACATTGAGACACACTTTGAGTGAGATGGGGATGCAGTGTGGACCAGAGGAGCTGAAGAGCAGAGGCGAGTGCTGAACAAAACCTGGAGAGTCTGGAAGGGAGCTGAGGGCCAAGATGCTGATCCTCTGTTGTTGAAGGGCTGCAGCAGGGCTGAAGGGCTGTGCCTTCCAAGAGCCAGAGAGAGTAGATCATATTCAGAAGTACTCATTTCCCTTGGACATATCCAGGGAAGAATACACAATTGTCTCCTGAAATCAATAAGGGGAATAGCAGTGGACTCTTATAGGGAGAACACCCCTCGATAATTAAATTAGGATTGAAAGCACATAGATGAATGCACAAAAATTAAGCAAATGTAATGCGAGATAGATTTCAATAAATATTTATAAATCAGAGACTCGAAATTAGATGTTCAGACCACAAAGTCGGTCAAATAATGTTTGTCCAAGAAATGTTGACAAATGTAACAACTTAATGTAAACTGGTCATATCTGAAAGTGTAGTTTGTGTGCTACACTTATTTTCAAAGTAATTCATAGAGACTTTAGTACTATCTCTGAGATTGAGTAAACAATAATACACTCGTAAATCAATTATACAAAATGCAATAGATATGAATTAACACTTCTTAATGGCATGAGTTCATTCACAAATAATCCCAATGTTGATTTTAAACAGGGGGGTTAAATGTCACCTATTTCAGATTTCCTGATCTCACTACGCGCTTCGAGAAAGGTTCTCTTCTTCAGGTGATAGAAACTCAAAGCCTTCCTGAAATTCAAAAATAAAGCTAATTACACATCAAAGGATAACTACTATGGGCATGTATTAAAACTTCGCTTAGACCCGGTTTGAATGGCGAGAGCACTAACCTGATAGCTCAGTAAATCGTGACACTCCTATTGAATGCATATTTTTTCGCTAAAACAGCGAGGGATCTATCTTCACACTGTGGTGTTATACCAAGCACCATAAGGGATGAAAACCTAAAATGAGGAATCGTACTAAAATAATGTTAATGGATTATATATACACCCACCAGTATGAAAAAGAGTAATATTTACTCACTGCTGGCCGTACTTGTTGACATGCAGGTAATATATAGCTGGTCACATTCCTCACATCGCTGACCCTCTAAAGCATTAAACCGAGTCTAATGGTATGAAATACACTCATGGGAAACTATGGATAATTAGATATCTTAAATGTGTCCGGCTCCAATCCCCTCTCCATGTCTCGCTTACCTTCTCTCTTAGTCTAGAAGCGAAGCACGGGTGGAAGAAGCAGAAATATTGCAGCATCCATCCATGTTCGTTTAGAAGTCAACAAAGTCTGTGATGTGTTGCGCACGCAGGATGCGTCTCGCCCTGGTCACGTGTGCATACTCACGTTTTGATGAGCGTGATTAGAAATCAAGGACCCCACCTTGGAATGGCTATTTTACTTTGTCAAAGGTTGTTAAAACAGCACTTTCGTTCTTACATAAATCATTTTCTTAGAAAGTATATATGGTTTGCAGTAACACCAAACTGACAGTACACAATATATAGAAATCCCCTTGTCAACCTATTTTGAAATATATGCCATTTCAAAAGGTAAGCTAACTCGCAGTGAGTTACTCGTATTCTAACTAAGATGACCTTTCTTCATTAGAAATCCTTCATAGCCACAGTACATGGGGCCCTCACAATTAGTGAACATTTCATATACATACATCAATTCATGTACTTGGACATCAGGTCTTAAAACATGAATAATGTAACCAGGGTCAACATTCCACTCTCTTGTCATTGATATGTCACATTTAACTTCATCACTAGCATATTGTTAGGATATTAAACACAATCCAATAGAAAAACATGATACATTACTCCAATCCTAACACAGTCCTATGAATCCCATGTCATAAAACATCTTCCACAAATAGCTGATGACAATTGCTGTTAAGTAATCAAGTAGTGTATTTAGAGAAAACACGTCGGATCATATTCCGTGTTCATTCCTCTAGGAGTTAGGGTGTCCAATCGCTCGATCCACCTATCGCTTTCTGGAGTAGCATCCTAACCAAATCTCCTCCTCTCAGATGCGATTTTAGCTGTTCAAGTATAACTACCTGCATTTCGGCAACTGAATGATGGAATTCTACAAAATGTTGGCAAACTGGAGATTTGTCCGTATGAGTTCGGATATTTGACTTGTGTTCCATCCAGCATTTCTTGGCTTTCCGAGTGGTGATACCTACATAATTGATGCCATAACGGCGTCTAATGCCACAGTCAACGTTGTTGGAATCACACACAGATGTGCCTCTCAGTGTAATTTGTTTTCCTGTATATGAATGGTTGATAGTGTTTCCTTTAAAACTGTTATTGCAGTGTTGGTAATTCGTGCAAGGCAAAGTGCTTCTAAAGGCCCTGGTTGGTTTTCTTGGTGCAGTTATATATGCTCTAATGACTAAGTCACAGATAGCTTGACTTTTTTTAAAGGCAACAAGTGATACTTTTGGAAATAATCTAACCAATGTCGAATCCAAATGTAGTATGTTTCATTTAGATTTCAAAATACGCTTGATCTGAGAGCTTTGGTGTGACAATGTAGTCACGTAGACCATATTTGATGAAGAATCCTTCACTTTCTGTATTAAGTTTGTTACGCAAGTAATCTCATTAGCTTTCTTAGCAGCTTATAGAATATTGGTCATTGAGTATCCTCTTTTCAAAAAGATATTCGACAATTCACAAGTTTTTTTGTATGTATTGTTGATAGTCTGAAATGATACTTTTACATCTTGGAAATTGACTAAAGGGAATACTCTTGATTGTAGGTTTTGGATGAAAACTTGTGGTGAGTAAAATGCTGTTCTTGTTAGTCAGTTTGGTGAAAACTGTGGTGTTCAAACAATCATCATGTACATACACTTCAACATCAAGAAATTCTAGTCTGATCAGGCTATGTTTCATGGTGAATTTCATTCTGGCAGTTATTAGATTCATATATTCAAAAAATTAGTCTAATTGTTGTACCGCGCCTGTCCAAATACCAAAAATGTCATCAATGTAACAAAAATAACATTTGAGATATTTTGAACAACAGTTGTTTTAGATGTGTTCCTCTTCTAAATGTGCCATATACATATTAGCATAACCGGGAGCCAAAGCGGCGCCCATTGATGAACCCGCTATTTGAATGAAGTAGTGATCTTCAAATCTGAAGAAATTGTTGCTTAGCATGATCTTGAGCAAACTTAGAACAGAGATGTTGTCTGCAGGACATTCTGGTGTTGCCAACATTAACCATTTTACTGCCTCGATCCCATCTTGATCAGTTATATTGGTGTAGAGGCTTGTAACATCGAATGTAAACAAAATGTCCTTTCCACATTCAAAAATAATTGTCTGAATTTTGATCAAAAAGTAATTTGTATCTCTGAGATAGGTCTTGTTCTTTTGGACTAACGGTTGTATAATATAGTCAATATATTTGGCTAACGGTTCCAATAGGCTGTTTGTTGCTGCAATTATTGGATGTCCTGGTGGATTTGTCAAGTTCTTGTGAATTATGGGAAGAATGTACATTACAGACATTATCAGATGTTCATTAATGATAAAAGCCTTTGTGTGATGGTTAATGAATTTGTTAACTTCAGCTTCATATAGTACAGAATTAATAATCGTCCTTACTTGTTCAGTTGGATCACAATCTACCTCCATGTAAGTATCTGTGTCAGAGAGTTGATGTTAAACTTCTTTTTTATATTTGACGAGATCCATGATGACCGAGGCTCCTCCTTTCTCTGCTGGTTTCAATATACAGTGCTGCGATGCCCTGGGGCTGCCCGTGCGCTATATAAATGTAAAAATAAAATAAAAAATAAATAGATAATCTGTGGATTAGTCCATAAATAGGTTAAGGCCTGTTGCTGTTGATGGGAAAAATTGTCTCTCTGTCGTTTTCTGAAGTAAATTTTCTTAAAGTCGGTAAGTACATATTTTTGAAAGGTATCTAGGGTGGAGTTTTGTATCGCTGGCATGCATTTACTCTTCTACCTAAGTAGAGTTTAATTTTCTAAAAAATTGAAAACAGTCAATCTTCTCCTTTAACAACAAACTGCTGAAATTAGGTACAAATGAGATGCCCTTTTGTAGAGTCTTTTTTTTCAAATGTAGTCAATTGATACAATGAAATATTGACAACTAAGTCTTCTTTTGTGGAAAATGTAGGGTATGGATTTGTGGATATGTAGGGAAGCCCAGGTATATGAGGGGTGGGTGGGAAGATCCTGACCTCGACCTAGAGAGCTCTAGAGAAGTTGCTTGACAGAGCTGCGTTAACCAGGTGAATCTCATGGCAAGAGAGGAAATCCCAGTGAGCGTGTGTGCGGCTAGAACAAGAATCTGAGCATTGAATTTCAGAAAGAAAGCAGGAAATAAAAAGGCCCATGAAAGGCATTATGGGACTTGAAGTTTTTTTTTCAAATAAAGTGATATTGAACTGTAAAATAAAGTAACAGACTTGTCCGTCAGAAAAAGAAAGTACACCCATTCGAAAGACTCTGTGCTGTGTTTTTAGGCTCGATCCCGAACGAGGGAAGCCTAAAGGAATTGAGCTGTGATAACCTTTTGGAACCAAACGGGTCCAAACCTGAACACGAGAGGCCCAGAAATTGTGTTTGAAAGTGGTCCGAACCTGATCAAGGGAGACCCAGAAATTGGGTTTGAAACGGGACCTTGCCTGAATGTGGGAAACCCAGAAATTGTGTTTAAAGAGAGACATTTTTTGGTTAAAGCCAAGGCTTAAGAGAGCCTGAGAAGATTGTGCAAACTGTTGAATCTTGTCAAATATTGAACTGTGTAAAAGCCTACAAGTACCATAAGGCATAGCAAATGCTAAAGAATAAAGCTAGGGGAAGGGAACCCAGAGAAAGTAAAGTGAAACGGTTTGAGCAAGAAAGAGGGGAACCAAGGAAAGAAATTGAAAGTGAGAAGCTGTGGCCTGGTTGAGGCGGCCTATAGAGACCTAAAATACATTTTCCTTTGGATCTTTTGTGTTTGTGCTCTCATGTCAACGCTCAATAAATATACAAATAAATACAAAATAAAAGCTTGGAACCTTTGTGTTTGTGCTGAAGACCTTGGAGCTTTAAACGCAGGGGATTGACCTGCACTTGGCGAAAAGGGAGACCCGAGAGTTCAAAACCCTGAACTTTGAAATGGAGTACATGAATGGCAAGCAGGCTCTGGAGGGCCGAGCCAGCTACCCAGGTGTACTCGCATAGCAAAGTGTGCCCATACGTCAAGTGCTCAACTCCACCCATGTGTTATACAACTTGGGCAAGAATCTTTTGATGCCATTCTGTCATCCTTTTGTTTCCCACTGATTTTCTGTTTGTTTCTCGTTTCATTGTTATTCTTTTGGGTCAAACAATGGACTAAGACGGTTTTCTTTTTATTTAGATGGTAGCGTGTGCTCCCATCTTTAGTGTTAGGGCAAGAAATTAGTTCCTTCAACACCCTTTTAAAGTAAATAAAACGAGTGATTTCTATCTTTTGTGTCCTTGTCCTTCTTGTGATACCATGTCTGTCTCACACTTCGCTCTAACGGGGTGCTGGTCTTTAAAGGGAGACTTTGAGGTTGAGACGATGGGAGAATCTTCTAAAAGGATATGTGAGTGTACCCGTGAATGAACGCACAGGACCGGAAGGGATTATTTTTATGCTATATAGGACATACCCTCAATAGGTGAGGGCGATTGGACATAATGGTCTTACATTTTAGGTCCACTTATCTGATAGGGAGAAAGTGTGCAGTGGCATATCTGCACTAGAGCAGAGGGTTGTATAGTAAGTGGCAGACCTTGTTGAACGAGAGCTTCATGTAGATCAGGCAATTGGTATAGTTGCATCATTTTTTATATACTTGTGGGTTAAAGAGTTTGAACGAGAGAAGGAAAAGGGGAACAGAATCATATGCGTTAGTGTTTTGTGAGTAATATCGGTTTATCGTGGTAGAGATGAAGTTGTTGCAGTTTTGAAGCTGTGGAGATTATGGAAGGGCCAGATCTGAACTAACATGTAAGTATCAAACGAGCTGTGTAGTGCGTGCATGGGGTGCGGTCAAACGAAGGGAGGAGCAACCACACTCTTGGTGTATCAACATAGGGCAATGCTGTCAAGGTGGTGGACCTGTGGGGAGGGCCATTCGTGTACTAATAAAAACTAATGAGATAGGCCTGTGGAGAAGGCCATTGTGTGCAAAAGTGGAACGAGAGATGTAAAAGGGTGGGCTTGTGGAGAGGGTCAGTGTGAATGAAATGGGGTGAACTAGTTAAGCGGTACGTATAAAATGAGTGAGTGGGAGTGCATTTACAAATATAAAAGACTGTAAGGTTTAAATAAGAAGGGATAAGAAGAGAAAGAGGCGGGAAGAGTACTCTAACAATCAGGAAGAGGGTGCGATAATGTCATTCTACTGGATGGATGCACCTATTGATGATATGTGCAAAAGGTTTCCCCAATATCATGATGAAATAATGAGGTGCCACTTTCAGTGGGCAAACAACACAGTTGGGAAATGTTATCAGGAATGGCCCAGAGAGGGAACATTCGATAAGAGTATTATCGACAGTATGTACTCATACCTGTTGGCTACCTAGAAAGTAGCCAAGCCCAAAAAGAGGCAGGCCATTCTAGGGCTCTGGAAGCTGTACAAAGAAAAGAAAAAGAGACAGAGAAAGGAGAACGGGAGGAGATCAAGGGGAGTGTCAAGATAAAATAAGGAGGGAACAAACAGAAAGATGAGTGAAAAGCTAATTCTGTTAATAAGGATGAGAAGGGGAGAAATAAATATTTAGTGGACATTAAAAAGAGCACACAACAGCAATTTGACTCCTGTTCAGGGAAGCAGAAAACTCAAAGGAAAGGGAGATAGAGAAATAGGAAAGGAACAAGGAAAGACAGCTGACAAGCAGGTATGGACAGCAGGGTGCATACAATTTAAAATGATAACTATGGTCAGGACAGAGGGTGATCACACTGTATCAGATTGGGAGGACAGTAGCAACAGCGACCAAGGGGGTGACACATTTGACACATGCAATCTAATATGAGCAGGGGAAAGAAAAGAAACAAACACTGAAGAAGAGGAAAGAGAGGAATCATGGAGGACTGGGGAAATACACTTTGGAGTAGGAAGACTAGAAAAGCAGTAGCTAAAAGACCACAGTGAGCAAAGAAACCCAGAGCATGAACACAGATGCCCGTTTTGCAAGAGGTGAGGTGCTTTACGTACCTTGGCAGACAATGGCTAGGGATAATTTGGTTTACAGTCTATCTTCACTAATGGCCGGAGCGAGTAAGTGGATTTATGTTTTCAAGAAGGAGACAGCAGGGATTGCTCTGGCTATAGGAGACATTATGAGTTTATTGGTGGTATTGATGGGGGTACAAAGTGACAAAATTTGGCAACAAGCGGGATATGCAGGGGTAAAATTAAGTTCTAACATACACAAATGAACACCCTTTAACAATTATCGAGCACATGTCTGGAAATCTCTGAGAGAGCTGTATCCAGATACATCAGATATGGGATCACTATTAGCATGTATAATTAAGCCCGATGAGGACCCTGCAGAATATATATGGTCCATACAAGAGACAAAATACCCTTGTTTTATCACATCCTAGTGAGGTGGCTCCACTCGGAAGTGCAAGTTTCCATAGAAAAAAATAGTTGGTATAGAAGCGAAAGGTGGCCTGAGACACTGACCACTATTGTGCACTAGTTTAAGAGGAACGAGGAGAAATATAAAGAGATAGCAGACAACGCTGTAAAAGTGGAAAATAAATGAGTGCAGAAAAAACTGGCTACAATAAGCATGGAAGGAGCAGTGCTCACGGGACCAATCATCGTCCCACACTCCCAACAAGGGAGGCTCCCAGTAGCAGTTGTAACACAGCATGGAGGATGCACACAAGCACCATACAATCAGTAGAGGGGGACGGTGCAGATGCAACCACCAGAATTTACAAACATACAACATCCAGGGTTTTCATATGCAAGCGGAATATACAATTACACTGGACAGTACCAGACAGGGAGAGGGCATTATACAATAGGAAGGGGAGTTGGGTACACATGTATGGGGCCATGGTTTGGAGGAAAGAGTTTTGTGTCCGGCAACTTTGGTCAATTTGTCCGAACATGAATACTAATAGTACAAACAGGGCAGCAGGGATTGCAGCAACAGTAGGCATAAATACAGACACAGACACCTCAACAGATGCAAGTGATACAACAGCAGCAACTGCAATTGTTGCCCACACAGACACATGATATACCAGCCCAGAGACAAGTAAAAGTGCAAGGTGGGGAAATGGTGGGAACGCAAGATACAATGAGCATACTTCAGACACCAGAACAGACAAGTACAAGAAAAAGTAACAATACTGAGACAGAATACTGTGCCCTAATACATGGGAGTTACAGTGGTGGGTGATAATCCAAAAACCAGCGCAGGTGGGAAACCCCTATTTCAATGACATCGAGGGTAAATTATATATTAAACAGGTGTGATGTCCTGAGAAAGCGAAACAACCTTAATCTAGTGTTCCTTACAGAAAGGTTGGGTATGGAGGAGAGAGACTAGAACTGCATACTTTAATTAATCATTATTCAATTTTATCATTTAGTACATACAACATTTTATGAAAAATATTGCATAAAATACAATACAATCTAATATCATTCATCATAATACATTTCAAACCATGGATCATCAATTTCATCACTAAGGACCATGTTTCTGCAAATAAAGGTCTGTATAGACCAATTTGCAGAAAGTCTTTCCTACTTCCTTGTTTACAATGTCCTTAAAATTAATAATACTCTTGCTCTTGGTACACACATAACAATCAACTATAGATGTCCTAAATGTTAAATACTTTCTCATAGGGCTTCCCTTAATCAATAGTTTTGACCTTAACAACTAGCTATTTCTTTCCAGGTGTTGTTCTGCGTCTTCTTCAGGATAAGTGAACTTTAAGCCAATTAACATTTCATACTAAAACAAAAATAAAAAACAAACTGTTATGATAAAAAGTTTTAAAAAATTGTTAAAACAATACAGTTGCATATCTCGTCTCCAATAACCCTCTTCTCTTTTATTATTTTACCACAGGGAACAGTCGCTCAATTTGCAGTGCGTACCGGGATTCTTATAGGTACAAACTCTAAGAAGAACAATCTCTTTGAATATACTTTCAAATTTGTATATATGGCGGGGGCACATGTTCAAGTAAAAAAGAAAAGAACTCAATGAATTCTAATTAATTCCAGCCAGTTAACAGGTAGTCCTACCCGTCGCATATTGAGCACTGCCAGCGTGACCCCTGCATTTTTCAAATATCAGGAGTACATAAAATACCTTATAATTTGTCAATAATGGCCTCCCAATTCAAGCTGGAGTGCTTCATTATTTCTCAACACTTCATTTGTGCCTCTCCGTTTCAAATTCCATGGGCGATCACAGGCCGTCTATGGATCTAGTTTATCAGAGATGAGAGTGAAAGCAAATTTGTTAGTTGCTCTCATCTCTGTTACGTGTTGCGCTATTGTGCGTAACCAATTGCATATAGCAAGAAAGGAGCCCATTTACCTCTAAATTAGTCAATCTTCTTTTCTGTAGATTAATCACGTAAGCCTTTACATAAATAGCCGCTATCAGACTTCAATTAGACGGCAAAGCATCCTTCTCCGAGTATCAGAACAGTTACTTGGTCTATGCATAGAAAAAACCAAATGGCTAGCTATCCGATCAAAAAAATCTAAGGGAGGGGCGTGGCATTTCATATAGGATTTAGACTCCCTTAACAATATTATTGAGGCAGAATAACTACAAGTCCCAAACCCAGTGACAATTGTTTGCAGCAAGTATGCCTTTACGACTTCAAACAGACTCTCCCTCCTTGCAGCTTAAGAGCTGTGGGAGTAAATGCTTCCACCTCATGAAATCCTTCGAAACAGGGTTTATTCCAAGTGCAGACACATGTTCGTATCAGCACATGGTCCCCTGGCTATAAGCAGTGTTGTTTTAAAAGGTTATCTGGATCAATTGAGTGGCTTTCTCCTTCAGTTATTTTTGACCCCTCCCTACGGTTCTTGATCTGATGAGAAATAAAAGAGACACTAGTGATCATAGTTGCCAAATAATCATGCATCTGATCACCTAATGTCTTTACTACACTTTGGGGATAAGTTGCTACCTTAGTTGGAGCAGCAAGGGGAGTTCTCATTCGGCGTCTCAGTCAGGCTGATATCAAAGTGCATATAGCGCAAGGGGCAATCAGTGTAACCACCCCTTCTTCAAATTTATCTTAATCTTTGTTATCCTTTCTTTATTAGTATGTTTATTCTGTCACAAAATCCATTCGCCGTTGGGTGATAGGCAGAAGAGAACGTGTGTGTTATACCTTATAAAAGAGTTACATGCTCAAATAGTACATTTACAAAATGTGGTCCATTGTCAGACCACAGAACTTAGCACACACTCCATCTTGGGAACGCCTCACGCAAAAGAAACATGGCGGTGCATATGGCATCAGTGTTCGTACATTAACCTGCCTCAATCCATATAGACAGAATGTACCTATAACCATTGCAACCATATTTACATAATCTATATGTGGATGCTGAAATGGGTCATTGGGTCTAGGGATTGCTCCTCTCACTGTTCACAAAGTGTGCCCTGCAGTACATGTCTGAAACACAATGCAATTCACAATAAACTGTGCCACATTTTATAGCAAATTTGGTAAAAAAACAATCTTCTGCAATTGTAGCATCAAGACTCTCTCAAGTCATATGCGCAGGGTAGTGAAGCTGCTCCAGCGATACCCTCAATACTGCTAGAGACATAACTGGCTTTCCAGTGTTACCCTGCCTCCAGATTGTCTCAGTGGGGGATAAACACCCCCGTTTTCTCCATAAATGTTGCACCTCCTCTGCAGCTCGACCTTGTATTTCAATTAACTGAGCAATAGACAGGATGTTAAAGCCCTCCTTTAGCAACATGCATCATCCTGTCATTTGCTTACACTTCTTAGTTCAAAATAAGAAATATTTGAGAAATATGATGCCTTTTCGGCTTCTAAGCCAGCAGCTTCATTTCCACTAGTATTACATCTGTTCTTTTAGTATGTGCTGTGCATTTTATGACTGCAATAGTCAATGGGAGTCTTAGTGCCTCAATAAGATTATCCAATAGGGCTGCATGTTGCACTGGAGAGCTGTCCGTGCAGAAGACGCTCCTCCTTTTCTAGCGTGACAACCCTGTATGCACAGCGGAAGTCACATAGGCGGAGTTACTTCCTCATCCTCATATCTTTAGAATGCGGCGATAAGCGCCACTAATCCTGCAGCCTGTGCTGAGCAGTGTGAAGGCAATCTCGTGCTTGTAACTACTTCAAATTCACCCTCTCGGTTCAGCTTTACTATGGTTGATCCAGTATGCCTATTGGCAGTAGTTTGGTCAATTTTTTAAGAATCATCAATAAAGAGAACTTCCCCCACTCCAAGAGCATTTTCTCTAACAAGGACCATGTTAAAGATTTATGGGGACTCACAGTACCCTCTGGGCAAACAAGCATGTTTCAGGTGAATATTTCAATATGAAATGGGAGTCAAATCTTGTGAATCTTTATGGCGGGGAATTGAGAAATCGCATTTTTTAGATCCATAACTGTAAAATATTTAGCCTTTGATGGAATATTACATAATATTGTGGCATGATTTGGAACTACATGAAACTCTACTTTAACTCAATTTTTTAAGAGATGAAGATCTTGAATAAATCTCCACAACACCCCAGCTGATTTCTTCACTGGGTTCACAGCTGTGTTACATGGGGACTCAGATGACACCAATATTCCCTGCTTCATTAAAGTGGAAAAGGTTTTGAATATAGCTTTATCCACTTCTTGGGACATGGGATATTGGTTTGCTTGTGGAAAAATTGCTCCGGGTTTCAGCTTGATTTTAACTGCTCCTACTTCTTTCAATAAGCCCACATCATATGGACTCGTGATCCATAAAAAATGTGGCACTTTCTCCAGATCATCCTGGAAAAATGACAGTTTCTTTTTTACCATCGCCATTCTCTGCGGTTTTTCTCTCTTCTCCACTTTAATCGAATATGCAAGAATTATGAAAAATACTAATTCATCATCCGAACAATCATCGCTAAAAAGCGCTTCATCTGTCAAATCTGTCAACCTATATTCTTCACCGAGGGCTATCACTGATCTCCACCCTCTCCTCTCATCACTGGTTCCATGGACAACCACTCTTTCCTCTCTGATTTCAGGATCTAAAGGGACTCCCCATAATACTTTCTGGCCTGTGAAGGCTAATATGAATTTGTTCACATTCATATAATGTATCCCTGGAGTGGAACACGCTGTCATGTTAAGTTTGTCATCAAGTCACGTACTAATATGTTAACTGGTGTCTGCCGAGACTATAATAAGGTCATTGACATGTCGAGTTATCCTGTAGAGAGTGATAATTCAGCTGCAAAAGGAACTAAACTCATTGCCCCAGATAATCCATGCGCATTCATGGCAATGCCTGACATTGGGTATTTTCCCTCGCAGACAAAGGAACGAGTTGCTCCAGTGTCTATAAGGAACAAAAATGTCTTGTCTCCTATCGTTACCTTGACCTTTGGTTCCTCTTGGGGGTCTGGTGTTACTGATAGTACTGAACACATCAGGTCGCTCTGTGGGCTGTCCTACTGTGGATATACATTCAACCCTGTAACTGTGAAAGGATTTCCGCCTTCCACGGTCACACTCGCTAGTTTAGGTGCGGGTATTTGTGGTGTTCCCACATTTGTGTTCCATTGTGGTACCATGGTCTGTTGTGTCTGTGCTTGCAGGGTCTGAATCTGTTGTGCTTGCATAGGCACTTGCTGTGGTTGCTTGGGGTGATTGTGCTCGTGGTAATTGCATATGTAATGAATCTTGCTGTGTTTGCGGCGCACATGCCTGATTCTGTGTGTGATCTTGGGGATAATACTCCTGTGGTTCTGTATTATTTTATGTAACAGGGGCCATCCCCCCTCTTGGAGCTTGCCAATTTTTCTGCATGCCCCCTCTACTTCTACATGTTCTGGCTATCTGTCCCATCCTCCCACAATTCCAGCATCGTTGTGACTGTCCGCCATTAAATCTGCCCCCTCCCTGAGGGTGCTGAAATCCACGCCATACTCCTCCCCTGGGTCCATTCCCTCTTTCCCTTGGACAATAATTGAACCCACTCTGACCTATAGGATATAAAACATTACTTTGCTGTACTGATCGCATGTCTTGTGTCACCACACCTTCATTTCTCATCAATATGGCTAGTTTTGATAATTATTTCAGCACTGACTTTGCTTCCTCATGCTTTCTACTTCTGGCTTTCTTCTTATTCTTCGCTTGTAACAATCAGCAATGGTGCACGGTAGTCTGTAGTTGTATTTCTGGCCATGGCTTTGCTTCCATCCCCACCTGTTTCTTCATCAGCCTTTTCAGTGGCTCGGGCAGTCCCCGACCTAAAATGTGGTAAAATAATGTCATAATTTTATTCCACGGTTCTCTCGTCTCAAGACGCCATCTTTCTTGAATAAAGGCAACAGGATCTTCATCCTTGTCTATCTTCCTAAGCATGATCGCACCCATATCTGATGTATCGGGATATTGAAAGCTCACCATACATTTGCTCTACAATTATTAAATGTTGTTCCATCATGTGTTGTGTTTTGTGTAGTCACACCCAGATATCCTGCTCACTTCCAAATGTCATAAGCCCTGTCCCCTATGCTGGCTGCTAGCAGGCCTTCTTTTTTGCACTTTTAGCTAACGTCATTCCCGATGTCATTCTTACTATCTCATAAATCGATTTTCCTCCCCCGACGTCAAACTAGGTAATTTACATTTAAAATTATCCATGTCCATTTGTGGCCACAGAATATAGTGTGGTCATCCTCCCCCTCTCTCTAATAATGGAATTTGTGAAAACCCTGATCCTGAATCATACCCACCTGCGCTTTGTGTTTTCCAGGTGGGGCTAGTCTTGTCCATTTGTTTCCATCCTGGTAGTGACCTCAATCTGATTTCATAAGGCAGGGATACATGCCCTGCACTGTGCAAATGTGCTTGTGGTCGCTCACTGTAAGGTGTTGGTTCTGGTGTTTTTTCTTTAGGGTCCACTAAGCCTGACCATTTTACCCCTTTCTCTACACTCAAACTCAAACCGCCTGCACCCACTCTTCGCGCTCTTGTTTTCTTCCCTTTCTTCATCTGACATCATTATGCTCCAGCTTTTCTGACATTCATCCCTTTCCACATCATCAGTCTACTTAAAAACAGCATTCTATGCTCATCTGTTAATGCGTCACCTGACCTTCCTCCCGTTTCCCTTGTTAAAGATACTTACACATCCTCTGGTTTTATTCTCATCTTTAGCTCTCATTTGCCTATATAAATCCTCAATCCTCTTCCCTATGTTTTCTGCTTCATGCCCATCAGCCCATGTCTGAATTCTCGGTATCCATTGCAGCTACCTTCAGGGCTATAGTGACCCTCTCTCTTCCTCAAATCATTCTCGTGCTTTAAACTGCACTATGCTTCTATAAAGTAAACCATCCATCTCGTCATCCTTTAGTCCCCTACTACTGTTCATTTCCTCTTCCCTGCCTCTCATCTCTCTTATCTCTTCTTTCTCTTGCCTTTTTTGCAACCTGCATACTTGCATTCTCTGCATTTCTATCTGCTCTCACTTCTTCTCTTCTAGCCCTTTTACTTTCCTTGCCTCGTACCTTCTTTGTTCTTCCTTTCGCTTGTTCTCTTTTTGCTTCCCTTCTTTGCATGTTCTCTTGTGTTCTCTTTCTTTCTTTTCCCGCTCTTCTCTTTCTTCCCTTTCTCGAACCCCATCAATGCCTTTTTCATCTAACTTAAATAATATCTGTCCTTCCATCCATGCATTCTGTTCCATTGTTACTCCCTTAGCCTTATCTTTCACTTCCCGCTGTCTCCTTGCATCTTCCTCTATCTCCATTTCTCTAGCCGGCCTGTCCTTTCTCTCATCACACTGTTTACTTTCATTGCGTTTTGGCACATATTTACATTCTCTTCTTTTGCTCTCTTCCGTGTTATCCTCACTGTTGTAAGTGGGGCGTGCAACCATGCTTGTGCATACCCTGCTGCTGCTTTCAATTTCTTTAAAGTACAAAATCCCTGTTTTTCATTATCTGTATTCTTGTTTTCAGGAGTGGAAAGAGGAGCGAAAGGCGTTATATCCTCTTCCTTATGCTGATTAAGCACCCACTCCTTCTCAGGCAGATCTTCTTTCTCGCTCTGATACATTTTCAACAACTCTAAAATGGGCAATATTTTCTGTAACTTCTTCCAACTTGTACGTAGCATGCAAATATGTTGTCATATGTCGCAATTCTGTTTTTAACAACAAACCCTCTTGAGGCAATGGCATAAGGGTTTTATTAGTCATGCCTCTGACATATTCCACGTGACACTGCCTTATCTTGGGTGTATATCTCAGAAGTGTCCTGCATAAGTGTAAAAGAGGAATGTCCCCCATGATGACAAGTCGATCTTGACTGCCAATTCTTACCAGATCTTTTATTTTATTATTTATAGCAAACAGGACATTGGTGCTGCGGATGATCACCGGAAATTGGCATCACACTTCTGCTTATGGCGACAGCAGTGATGATGGACGTGTGGTAGGCATGTGGAACAAAAGCGCACACTCAGCTGCCACCAGGCTAGAAAGGAATATGTGCACTGGTGACCCTTCACAGCCCTGCATTGATTGTGCCTTGTGCAGATTTGATGCTGTTCATCAAACCATCAACGTGGAGAAGAAAGGAGAACAAAAGATAACAAGGAAGAAGAGGTCAAGTAATTTTCTATCGGTAGAATCTGCTAAGATTTTGGAGGACATGCTGCCCTGTTCAAAATGGCAATAATGTTTTTCAACTGTAGCCAATGCAAAATGGCTGCAGATAACCAGGTATGGGTTGCTCCAATTTGCTAATGTGACTGAAAAACGTTTGAACGCTGGTCGGGAAGAACTCCGAGCACTGCATTTGATGGCTCTCCAGAAAAGATATATTTTGGGCTTCATGAGTCCAATGGAAGGGGGCATGTGCCACACAATTCGAAACACCTGCTGCACAGCAACTGCCCCTAATGATGCAGCAAATGGAACACCACAGAAGCTGTCAAACAAATTAAAGTAATACACGAGAAAATGTCAAGAGAGGCACATGATGTTACGTCATGCACCTGGCTGGATGCACTTTTTGCTTGGGTGTCCAAATGGTTGGCAGCGATGTGCAAAATAACTGTCTCTCTGGTCATCATGATCCTCGTCACAATCTGCGTCAGCCGGTGTTATCGGTTGGTGTAAGTGCCACACGCGTAAGGGACACCATATAATGTCACAGAATACATTTGGGCTCGACAAAGTTTTAGGTAAGGAACCCCCCAGTGTGAACGAGTGTAAAGAAGATGATGTGCAAATAATATTTACGTCACCCCCGCAGGATTTAGAAAATTATGAAGCGTTATGGGGAGAATGTTCGCCTAATGGCACAAAGATCCTAATTTTCGGAAAATATGTAGAGGGGTATGAAGAAGAACGAAACAAAAACAGGATCACACAGGTGTTGGTGTGTAAGAAGTAAGGTAAGAAAATTAAAGGTAAAGAAATGCTGATCAAAAGATTGAAGGGGGAATGCACTAAAGATCCTAAATCAGCACCAGATGGGGGCACACCTACCACCTCAGATAATAAGGAAGGGAGGAGATGAGGCACCTGCTCGGGGCAAGTGCCAAAAGTACACAAAGTCATAGTCCCCTTACAAATAAAAAGACCTCGCTGGGAAGGGCAAGGGGAGAGATGCATAGAATGAACAAACAGCCCAAGCAATCTTATATAAATAGCACAAGAATGGGTGAAACACAATATCGTTTATAAACACATCTGTTGAGGAAATCCAGGGGGCGGGCCTGACCAGGGGAAAACCGATCTGAAACACTTGACTTGCACACCGGGGTCCAGGGAGGAGAGAGACGGAGCCTGAGTTGCTTGCCACAGGAAAACCAAAGCAGCTAGAACAGTCCAAGGTGATGCAATTACTGGGTGGTCTGCCAAACCAGCAGCCACATGGGATAGAGGGGAAGTGGACCTGAGCCAGTGTACCAGTCACATGGACTCCCGTGCCCATCGGCAGATGATTGTGCGAAAGGGACACTGGAGACAGTGGCGTTCCTGGGAGAACCAATCAGATGGTAAGTGACTCTGTTCCCGGGAGGGGGCCAGCCTTCAGAGCATCCACCACTGGACTCATGAAGGCCACCATTCAGCAGGTGGCGTGTGAATTTCTCATTTGCCACCAGAAGCAGGGTGTCTCGTGTTCTGTCCTTAATGGTGTTGACCAATGGCAGTATATTAAAATTCCGGCGGTCAGCACAAATGTTATTTTATTAATTACTAATTATTTCCGGGGAGCCTGAGAAACGATGGGGAGGTGATGAGTTGGGATAGCATTGAACTGTTTGGTGCAATCGTATTTCACTATCGTATGTTTAGCACTAAGGGTATGATGTACACAAGCCAATTACATTTCTGGGAAAATGGCATGAATGAGAAAATGCCATAATGAAATTGTATCAATGAGTTCCAACTATTTTGTTTTATGTTATACAACTAATGACCACGGCATATTCAGATGCAAGTTCTTTTCAATCAAATGTGTTCCACTGTTCTGTTTGATTTGTGCTTGCATGGCTGTAAGAAACAGCTTTACTTCTTGCCCATTGTGTGCTGCTTTTTAAGTGTGTGTTTTTTATGGTTTGAGTGGAAGACCCCTAAGTACAAAGCAATACTGGTACCCCTCTTTAGAAAGGGAGATACAACTCCTATAACCAGTTTTTTTTCTGGGTGTGACTTCTCAGATATTTGAAAGCCTGGTCCACACTAGCTTGTCATAGTAGGCATTTGCTAACACAAATCGTCCTAATAGTCAAAGAAGATTCATGGAAGGGTTAGGCACAATAAAACAGCTTGTAAATGTGTACCTGCTTACAGCAAAGCACATTTATAATTATGATATTCCACTGGGAATGGCATACATGGACCTCACCTTCACATTCGATAGGGTGGCTAGACCAATGACGTGACGAGTCCTGGAATCCATGCCTATTCCTTAGCGTTTACTGCGTACATTCAGATTATTAAATGCTTGAACATTTACGACTGTGAGGCTGTGCATGAAGGACTTTATGGTAGTATGTGTTTTGCGTCTAGGTTGTGTGGTATCCCCCACACCTATTTATTTATTTTTTAGTTTTTTTATAGTTTATTAAAACTGTAACACAATACACCTCATTATTATTTTTTACAAAACATATCACTTCATCTGATCACAAATCTTAAAATAATCCACACAATGCAATTCATCTTTGAAAACATTAAAAGCTTCTTGTGATGTTAAGTATCATATCTTACAATAATGCACCATGATTTCCAATGTCATAAAAGTAAGCATTCTTTACACAATTCTGGCAGATTTATCATGGCTATTTTCTCCCACCATATTATGAATACTTATTAAAACGTAATCAGTGAAACAGTCAATCAAGAGATTTTCCCTTACAACAATCTCACCAAAAACCTCTCACTGGAAATAAAAAGATGGTTGTGTATAAATCCTTACATATGTGGTTTGGAAGAATTTTGAATTGGACACAAGCAGAACGTTCCACTTGTAGGATGGAGTCCTGTGCCCTTACTCATTGAAGTGGATGACACAGTACATTTGACTAAGGCTGCCATGCCTCTTCAGCATCTAATTGATGCTGATGCTGTGTTTGTAGCAGAAAGGACAGTAGAGATAAACATCTCAGAATCAAAGTACATGGTGGTTATCAGGAAATGCTCCATTCATTGCTCAATTATCTATATAAAATATCCACTTACAAAGAGTAAAACAGTTTACCTATTTAGTATTTTCAAAAAAACGATCTGACTTGCCTCATATTAATAAGCAAGATTGAAACATGGTGCAAATGACCAAAGCTATATTACGTACAATTAATTATGTGTGAAGCAGCCAATCCCAGCTATGTTATGTGTGGATATTGCAAGAATTGGAGCGGTGCAGCTATGTGGTTCTGAAACATGATTTGTTAGTATATACTACTGTGCAAATAAAGGTGGACACATTTAAAAAGCAACTTTTGTGTGTGCCAAAATCCACAGCTACTTCTTTGTTACATAATGAAACAAGTCAGCTATACACCCCAGCCGAGATTAATACGGGACCAATTTTGCTCCGATTGTGACCTTGGTGTAATTCAAGATTGTATTTTTCTCAAATGATTTTGAGTGATCACTACAACTGCAATTTTGCAAAAGTAGCAGTGATCCAATTTCTTTGATACACATTGCAAAATGTGGGCGCCCGTTTTTTTTTTTTTAACACTCAGCCAGTGCAATTGAGAGGGACAGAAATAGGGTTGCATTTTTCATTTGAGAGGAGGCCTCTCTTTTGAGAGAGAATTTAGAATTGCAAAAAAAAGAAATAAATGCATACACCATATTATAACTTTAGGTGCTCAGATGGAGCAACACCCGACTTGGATACTAGATCCTGTGAATGGGAAATGGATTACAATATTTAGGGTTTGAGTCCTCCGAGTGGGGTAGAGTCTGTTGCCATGGAAGAATATGTGAGATTTCATAAATTGTGTGTTTTTTCATTTGGGAAGGAATAAACTGAGATGCATTGATGGTCAACTTTAATGAAGACCTACTCCAATTTTTAAAAACCAATAACGGTCCATGTTGTTCCATTCTTGTGGTGGGCAACCTCAATCGATGGCTCCTTAATCGCAGAGATAAAGAAGCGGTTGCCCTAGAAGAGGCACTCCTTGAAATTCTATTTTAAGGTTGAGAACAATGAACCAACAGCAATCTCTGGAAACATTGTGGATTGGGTGATTTCTAGAAAGCATAATGTGGTTATGAAACGTACTGACCCATGCATATGTTCTGATCACTGTATAATTGAGTTTAGTCAATGCCTAGAAGGCATACCAAAAACAGCCCCTAACCCAGTCATGGTTGTATATAACCGCAGTTTTAAGAAGGTGAAACATTGTTACCTTCAGAGCTGCTTGTGGGATATCATCTCCTCCATGCACAGCTCAAATACCACCAAGCTACTTGTCGAAACATACAACAATGCCCTGATTAAAATGCTGGATAAAGTTACCCCTATGACGAAGAAACTGGGGAGAGAAAACAGCAGCCATAAAAAATGGTTCACCTCTGATCTCCCAATCTTGAAAAAGCAGAAGAGAAGTGCTGAACAAGTGTGGCTAAAATATCCCACTTCCCTGAATATGGTCAAATGAAAGGCACTTGAAGCAGCCTACAGAGCCAAAATCATTGCAGAAAAAAAATTATTTCTACAATGAAGACATTTTGGAAGCCAAAAACAATTCCAAGCAGCTCTTTCAGATTTTGAAGCTTCTGGAGAAGCCAAAAGCATTAGCGCAACCGATCAATCCGAGAAATCAAGACTGTGATGACGTCCATCAAGCCTTTGGAAATCAAACCAGAATATCTCGAGACAAAATTGAGAAAGACCTATGAAGCGGCTTAGGCCAGCAGGCACGGCCGGCCTCCACTTGTAAACAACTGGAAGGACAATCGAATTTTGCCTTCAAACATGTGACCATCCTCGAGATTAATTCCATGATGTCTTCAATGCATCACATTTGTTGCCGAGAGAACATCATCCCTGTCAAACTTATTCTAGATTACAGAAATTATTTTGCTAATTTCTTCTCCAAACTCGTTAACCCCTCCTTTGATCACATCTCAGTTCCGGAAATGATCAAAGTTGTCACTATCACCGCTTTGGTGAAGAAAGTTGGGTTGGAGACTAAAGATGTAAAAAAAAACTCAAGGCCTATCACCAACACACATTTTTTTGTTGAAGATCCTGGGAAAGGTAGCTACTAACCAATTGCAGGCCTATCTTGAATCACCATCTATTTTCCACTGTAAGCAATCAGGGTTTAGAGTGGACAATAGCACGGAGGCAGCCCTTCTCGATCTGCAGATGAACATGCTAGAGATGGTGGACCAAGGGAAAAATTGATTCCTTGTCCTCCTTGATTTGTTTGCGGCTTTTGATCGGTTATATCATGATCTCCTGCTCAACACACTATCCGACATAGGGAACTGTGCTCCATAGGCCACAAGTTGGATTAAATCTCTTCTGTCAAATAGACAATCCCCAGTATCATGGGAAAGTGCCTCCTCAAATCCTGCCCTCATTTACTGCAAAGTCCCACAGGGAGCCTGTATTTCACCTACGCTCTTCAACTTGTATGTTAGACATCTTTGCCATCAGTTAGAGACATATGCGGTCTCTTTTACAAATTACACAGATGATACCCAGCTGATTTTGGAAATCAGCGGGGATCATGAAATAGATACAGGGAATTTGAATGCAATCAATTGGGTCATTGAACATTGGAGCACAGAAAATTGGCTCTGCCTCAACGGAGGGAGCAAAAACCCAATTATTATTATTCGGTAGACCTGGGGCAAGAGCAAAACTGGGGAACGAATATTGCAGCTTCTGCATTAAGGACTGTCGTATTGTAGTGACCGGAAAAGTCTAGACCTTGGGGGTATTTCTTAATGCCTCCCTCGGTACTGAGACACAGACCAGCTACTTGCCAATAAACTGTAATTACTATTTGAGACCCCTTAAGAAACTCACGCCATTCATCTCAGAGGCGAATTTGCCTCTATTGGTCGAGCCATTATCCTCTCATGTCTCGATTATTGTAATGCACTATTCATTGGGGCCATAAAAAAATGCCTACACCAACTCCAAATGCTCCAAAATTTTGCAGTCCGTATCAACAAGGGGATCCCAAGGCAGGAACATATTTCATCGGGGAGGGTATCGCTACATTGGCTCCCTATCGCTGCCCGGATTCACTTTAATACAGCCACTCTAATGCATAAATGTCTCTATGGAAAGGCCCCTGTAAGAGGATTCAATTCAACACTACAGCTAAGTCAATGCCTAGTCTGGGATATTGAATGGAAACCCTTATTGATATATCTTTATGTCCAGTTCATGAGTTCTGGATGACAACCCCTATATAACACCCCTCTCTTTGAATCCCCCTGACCCCACTGAGCCAAGAAGTAGTTCTGTTTTGCAAGTTTAAAAGGTTTATTTGAGAATTTAAACAATATATATATATCACACTTATAATAAATTAATATCTGATAGTACAATTAATCTGAGCAGTAATCAATAATGGATAGCCTGGCACTAGCACACTTCTTTATAATCAATGATGAGTGGGTATAGGATGGATAAGATAGCAACAATACTTTTATGGTTTCAAATGGATGCAATGTTGAATGAAAATGCAGTACAGAAATAACTTGATATGACTTCAACAGAACAAGAAATCACTTTTCTTTGACAATTCACCCCCCCTTTATGCAATGTAAGGAGATGAAGAGGAGAGCACACAGTTCTTAGGAATGCAATCAAACAGAACACGAAATTCAGTTCCCCCCCAGCAAGCTTAGAGAAAACTGGCATGAGTTTTAAAACACAGGCCCAAGTGCTTTGAATGTGGTGGCAAGGAAGCGAAAAATATGCTGAAAATGCTTTTAGTTCCCTTCAGGAGGTTCAGGGTGAGTGGTATCTAGTTAATATTAGTTCAGGCTTACTCTAGCAATGATTCAGGGATGGTTCTTAGGAGGCAAACGAAATTTAGCAGTTCAGGAAAAAGCAGCTATCTTTTTACAAGTAAAGAAATCGGGCCCAATCGCAAACCGCTGCAAAATTCGCGAATGCGTGAATCGTGATTGTGGAGAAAATATAAGGAGTAGGAAGTCGGTTCTAGGCTTGTTGGAAAGGTAAGATTCTAAGCTTTGAGAGGAAAGTTAAACCAAGTTCCTAGCCCAAACGGGTACGGAGTTATGAATGATTTTGTGAAGGTTGTTTTTCGGATTTGAAATTTTAAAAGTTCAAAGCGACAGGTTACAGCTTGCAGCTAGAAAATGACAGGTGACAGTTTTGCAGCTGCATAATTGACAAATTACAGTGGTGCAGCTTTACAAAATAACAAGTGACAACTTCTAGGAGGCAGTTCTGGTTAGATTAAAATAGTTTGGATTAGATTATTTTAACTAAGAGATTGGTTCTGCACAGTTCTGCTAGGTACTCACAATATATTTTTGAAATAGGCCTCGCCACGGATCTGGTCAGGTTTTGGACTGGACTCCGGTTCTGGTTTCGGCACTTCACAGGGATCTGGGTCAGCTCTGCTCTGCTGGTCTAGCCTCTCTGGATTCTGGATACTGCTCTGCTTTCTGGGTACTGCTACAGGTTCTGGAGATTGATGGATTTGAAGTCTGGATCTCTGGATGTGAAGTCGTCGGTCAGCATGCTCCGCAGCAAATGGAATTGAATGTCTCTACCTGTCCCAGCAGTCTCTTTTTATGTGTTTTGAAAGTGGGTGTGTGCCTGGGCCTAGCTAAGCCTGCCCCTTTCTACTTGTCATTGGCCCAATTCTCCCCTCTCCCATGATTGGGGGAAGGAAATGTGAGTCAGAGTGATGCTGTAGGTTTTATGGGTCAGAGAATCCTCCCCTGGTCAGTTTGCCCACAAATCTATATTTGACCTAAAGACATATTTCATAGATACACAGTGGTTTTAAATTACATGCACCCAACACGTATCACATGAGGTATACTCTGTTCAAACTCTGATGTTTCTAAGAGCTTGCATTCAGAAACGGCAACATTTTGCGTTTTTTAACTGGTTTCGCAATATTGGTTTTTCATTAAAAATTATACACATATACACGGCCTGTCCATACATACTCCAGTAAATTCCAATGTCTCTAGCTTAAACACAGAGTCTGTAGTATCCATAAATAGCGGGGTTTTGCCCCAGAACATCACACAAATTGGAGTTTGGGCTTGAATCGAAGGTACATTTTTTAAATTAAGGCTCTCAAAGTTATACATTCCTGTCATTTGATTACAAAGAGTTATCAGTGTTTCTGTAAAATATATATTTTGCTTTAAATTCAGTTCTCAGAGTGTTGGAGTCTGCCTCCAAGACTTGGGTGTGTCAGTGATCACCTGGGTCTTCTGCTGGGAGCTCTTTGTGTACAGTCAACAGTCAACATCAGCATATTCTATTCAAGTGCAAGAGCCTATTGTGTGGTCTCCAGGAGGCTGCCAGCCAGTCTGCCTTCTATCAATCAAGAGGTCATGTGAGATTCTGACTCCTGGTGTGAATCTCTGGAGGTGAGAGGTTTCCCAGCCTTTGGCCTGTTAATTAAATCAGATTGTCTTCTGGGAACAGCATGTGGTTAAGATTTTAATTAACTCCCAGCCTTTGATGTAAAGGCCTCTCCTGCAACTCCTGACATGCAGTTTCCCTGTCAGAGTTTAGACCGCTAGCGCCGCCCTCAGTCAAAAGCGGGTACTGCATGCATTTTTTTGGATCAGTCTTGAATTCAAGCATTTCAAACAAGAGATATTACATGGAAGTATATTGTCCAGGTTCAACAAATGGCATTGGTGTTGTTCTGCAGTAAAATAATTTTGTGCCCATAAATTAGCCATGTTTGACCTGAAGAAAACAAATTCCCAACAGTTATGGGTTGCTTTTGGCAATCAGCATTGCCCCTTTTACAATGGTTTTAGGCTCTGTGCCCTTCTGTGCTCACAACATAGGCAAAAATGGGTGGCACCTTGGGTGACCATCTTGGTATGCGCACAAACTGCGTGGTTCTCCTGGATTCTGGCGCACATGTGGGCTTTTTGGCCATCTTGGATTTTCTAAGCCCACAGCACCAAATGTTGCAGCATGATAGCTCAAATGTGGGTCAGGACACCCAACACCCCGGTGTACCTGAAAACCTGCATCTCTCTTTATATACCCATGTGTGCCCTCTGTTCTGCCAATCTGTCAACGATTAGCGCCCATAGGTTCAAAAGGGCAGAAGGCCTAAGTATGGCTTTCCCTATTTCAGCCGGGCAGGTATGGAACTCCCTTCCAAGTTCCGTCTGCCTGGACAAAAATGTGAATACTTTTCGTGCCTCCCTGAAAACCTTGCTCTTCAAACAAAGGCTTAGTCCTCCAAATGGACTGAGATAGTTTCTTAACCTCGTATGATTTTGTACTTTTAGAGGCTCCACCCTTTACTGTGGTTTCTTAAACTACCTTGGCCTTATTATGCTTTTTTACAGAATTCTGTAAGAACCAGATCAAAGTTGTCAATGATTTTTTTATAACTGTTAATTCCTGTTTAATTGTCTTTCATTGCATTGATTAATTTCGAATAAAACGTGTGATATTGAATGTAAGCACTCTGATTCTATTTAAATGAGTTGTATTGACTTACATAACAATTTGTCAAAGAAAAGTCTATTTGAATTTGAATGCACAGCTAGCATACCACTGGCCTTTACAAGCATGTAAAATTCTCGTTTATGTTCATTATTTTAGACTCTAAAGTTAAATCTAATTGTTATCTAACACTATATTTAAATGATGTATTACATCCTGCCCCATACCTAGAAAACATTTTGAAACTGTCTTTGTAGCATACAGATCCACTTAATAGTCTGAGGGCCTGATTCACAAACATGTTTTTACATGGTGAAGTCCCATTGAAAACATGTTTATAAATGAGGCCCTGAGAGTGGTGCTGTACAGAATTAAATATGTATACATATGTGTTATGCATAGCCCTGCTCTCATTTAGTGGATCTGCATGCTACAAGAACATTTCAAACACGTTTTCTAAGTATGGTTCATGACACTGGGCATAATATATCATAAAATATAGTGTTATTTATCTACGTATTTTCGTCAACCCCACAAATGTACTAATTGGCTCTTTCTATGAACAGAAAGCGTATTAAACAAATATGTATTTTTATCAACTATAAAACCGCTGGGTTTTAAAGATGATTGAAATACTAAATATATTGGTTACTTGATTTCTTCAATATAAACTCAATTCAGTTTATTTCTGTCTTACATCGACTTTGATGGCAAATAGTGCACATTCAAACAACCGTTCATCAGTAACTGAAATATTCTATAAAGAAATAACAAATAATGAATGTCTATTGATAGTTCAAAATTAGATTTGAGAAACTGCCTTTTTTCTACTCTTGACATAATATGAAAACACTTGGTGGAGCGGCAAAACCTTGTTAGTTGCTGGCGCTGGCAGGGAGTAGGTGCTCCTGAATTGTCAGTAAATATTCACACTATAGTCTTGAGTTTTGGTTGGGCATTGTTATTTATTGATTCAAGTGCAGTAAGGCACATGGGGCACAGTGTGCCATGTTGATAACACAGAAAAAACAGCTGACGCGCGTTTCAACCAAAGTCTTTCTCAAGGCTAGTGGGTTGTTATGGGGCTCGTGTTGGAGCTGTGAGTCCCACTTCAGGTCCTCAGTTTCAAGAGTAGTCCTTTCTCGGTCTCCCAAACATGGGGGAGGCTGAATCACAACGTCAGGGACCCTTCAGCATGGTGAGGTCCTGGGCAGCAGTGCTGCTTGTAGAGGTACAGGTATTGATCCAGATGCAGGTTACCCTAATGTGCCCTGAGGATGTTTAGGGGATAGAGCTTGCCTCTACATTGGACTGCTTGTCTTCACCTCACAACTAGAGGACCTTGGAAAGGACTATTATTTTTATTTTTTTATTGATTTAGCTGATAACTTTACAATATATTTTTTACTTACAAACATTAATACAGAAGAAACATAAAATCCTTTACAGTACATAGCATCATCATAACACACATTGGGCCTCATTACAAGGTTGGAGCTCCAGGAATAACGGTACCGGTAAGGCAATAACGGCATCCATTACCGGACTGTTGTATTAGGACCCTAGATGCCGGTACTACTAGCATCGACAGGGATCTGCTGTGGCCGTGCATCACCATACTGGCGTGCGCGCGAGCGCGCAGACACCGTGCCGGTAACACTGGCATGTCGCAAGGAGGAGGACATTAAAGAGGACATTACAAGTCGCATGGACATGCACTTACGACATACAGATGCCAGTAAGAAGGGCCACCATGATGACGGCAATACCGGCATCGCGGCTCACCCGTAAATAGCAAACTGCTGTGTTCCCAAATGCCACAGGGGCACACAATCAACACAGGTGGAGGCAATGGAGCCTGGACCTGCACAAAAGGAGCACACCCACACACCACACCCCTTCCAAGACCAAAATGATTCCACTTGCAATTGCGATACTGGAGCTGGAGGACATGCCTGCACTGCAGGCAGTACAGCAGGTATTACAGAGGAGAAGGAGGGCGAGACCGCCCCAGCAAATCCCACTGGCGCTTGTGGCACCAGACTCACTCACTCCCATAGGATAACATTGGGGTTTGGACTTGTATGCATTGATGGGGACAAGATGGATGCCCCCACATATTTCTGTTCCCAGAACTGCATGTGCGGTCTAGTCTTTTGGGTGTGGTTCAGCCCAGAGACACCTGGGATACCCAGAGACTATTTAAGCTACACCCAGGCTGAGAAACATGCTTTGCGTTTTCTGCACGTTCAGCGTGACACTCACCGTGTTCGGATCGGTCTCCAGTAGGCCTGCATCTTTCTTCTGCGCTCAGCTCCTGCAAGAACAAGAACGCCGTTAGGAACAGCCTTACCTTGCGGCGCTTCTGCCCATCATTCATCGCTCCTTCTGTTCTGCGGGCATCTTCGGCGGTGTCATTCCCATTCCGGCACGCCGCTTCCTAAGGAAAAGGGAAAAGAACAGAAAAAAGGCATTAGTAAGCATTCTGCAAATATACGCTGATTTTTAAATACTGTACAAGCTTCAAAAGCTTACCTGAATCCCAGCTGCTCTTGGGGAACTCTGTCTCCGGAACTTCTCATCCATCTGCAAGAGGGAAAAGACACTCCAGTTTAGCGTGGAAACATCTAGAGGCGCCGCATACCGCGCTTACCCACCGCATTTGTTCTTCATAACTGGCATCCATACTGAAAACGTTGCGGCACCTAAAAGACACAGAAAAAGAACTCAGTTCAATGCAAATACGAAAGGGGTGCATCGCGCATCGCGCTCTCAATCACCTTCAGCGCTACTCAACTCAGCAGCACGCCGCCATCCCCGGACGCCAGCCATCATCTAAGGAAGGAAAGGAAATAAGTTAGAGAACTGTTTAAAAAACTCATTATACTTAACTGTCAGACTCTTGCCAGTGAAATAACTAGGCAGCAACGAGCCCGCATCAACCAACGCACCCCTGCGCTGAAAGCAGGACGGAGAGCACACTATCCAAGAAAACAAGGTGAGCTGTGGTTCAAAGGGAAGGGTTGGACCCTGGGGAAGAAGGGGTTCAAGCACACAGAGACAATAGGGAGTTAAACTCTACCAATTCTGTGTTTCATGCCCAGTCTCCAGTCGAATAGCCTCCAGGGAAGAGTTTGAAGTAGAAAGAGGTCATAACAGGCTGAGTACATCCCCGTGGATACCAGGTGAGCGTTACAGAACGTAAAGCCTCACATCAAAATCCACCTGGGCGTCATGGAAATGTCAGAAACCGACCAGTTAGCCCACATGTTGGGGCAGCTACGTTCCGGAGCACTTGCAGCCAGGCAGGAGACCAACACCCTAAGGAGAGAGCTGATGGTAGCCAAAGAACTCACTGATGATTTAAGCTGGCAACTTCTCCAGTCATAATCAGGGCATGCACCATTGCCGGGAAGCGTGCTCTCGATGCCAGCGCCATCAGCCAATCCTGTTCAGATAACCCTTCCTGGGACAGTTCCCTTGGCCCCGCCCGAACGATTTGCGGGGGATCCCAAGAGGTTTGCTGCGTTCATGAACCAGTGCCGCCTGCACTTCCTTTGTAGGCCAGGGGCCTTTCCGAATGACCAATCATGGGTCGCTTTTGTGCTATCCTACCGGAGCGGTAGCGCCGCGGACTGGTCTGTACCATTTGTGGCCCAAGACGATCCTTTGCTGCATGACTTCAGGTGCTTTCAGCAGGAGATGGAAAAGCTGTTCGCCCATCCTACTCATGGGCAGGCATTAGACAACGAACTTCTGTCCCTACGCCAAGGGAATCAAGACCTTTTAACACGTTCAATAGACTCGTAGTTGAAGCAGAATGGCCAGTGGAGAAGAGAACTGCGTTATTTCATCAGGGGTTGCAGGGGGAGCTCAAGGATGTTCTCGCACAAGTAATGAACCCCCCGAAAGACTGCTCAGAATTAATTCACCTTGTTGTTCAACTGGATCATAGGTTGCAGGACAGAAGAGCAGATCAAGCCAGATCGGACCCCCGCCCTATGTATGTGCATTCAAAGGACAATACTGCCCGAACAACGAAAGGTTAAGGAGAACCAATGCAAATCGGGGGGGTCAAATCCCCCTTGACTAAAGAGGAAAGGGATAAAAGGAGACAGCAGCAGTCTCCTTTTATCCCTTTCCATGGAAGGTCAGGTCATTTCCTTAAAGAGTGCCCTGTGAAGCCACTGAGGAGGACGGTAGGGGCCACGGACAAGGAAGATACCATCAAGGAATCGGAAAACTCCCCAGCCCGGAAAGTATAGGGGTCCACTTGTCGAGTGAAGAAAGGGAACATCAGACCTCCCATTTTGCGGACTTGATCAATCACCAACAACCATCTTGGATGCACGTATTAAGAGCGTACATAGACAGTGGAGCCGTTGGGAATTACATCGACCAGGATCTTGCAGCAAAGATGGGGCTTCCGTTACGCCCTAAATCAACCACCGACACTGTTACCACTGTTGACGGCACATAAATAGCTTCTGGTCCAGTATCCCAATGCACTGCAGCTTTAACCCTTCTGTGCCAGGATGGACACCAAGAATCTATCGTTTTCGACCTCATTAAGGCACCACAGTTCCGGTTGATTTTGGGAATGCCATGGTTGGTAGCTCACAATCCTTGAATCGATTGGCGAGCAAAAGAATTGGCCTTTCCCGAAACTTGCGCCCACACATGTTATCGCCAAGAGAAACAACCAATAGACACCAGAACCTCCACGCTTGCGACTGTGGCAATCGGCACCCTACCAAGTGAATGCCAGGACTTTCAAGATGTCTTGCAGAAAGAACAGGCTAATACCCTGCCACTGCATAGACCATACGATTGCCAAATCGACCTGATACCTGACGCACAAGTCCCTTGTGGGCGAATTTACGCACTCACGGAACCAGAAAACCAGCACCTGAAGGCCTATCTTGACCAATATCTGGCCAACGGGTTCATCCGTCCCTTGAAGTCTCCAGCAGCCAGTCCTCTATTCTTCGTACCAAAAAAGGAGGGGGACTTGAGAACGTACATCGACTATTGCGCACTGAATCAGATTACCGTAAAAAATCGCTACCACTTGCCACTGATCCCTGAATTGCTTTATCAAGTCAAAGATGCCCAAATCTACACAAAACTAGACCTGAGGGGGGCATACCACCTTGTTCGCGTAAAACAGGGGGACGAATGGAAAACTGGTTTTCGCACCAAATACGGCTTGTAATATCAAGTAATGACCTTTGGCCTTTGCAACGTGCCTGCTGCATTTCAATACTTCATGAACAATGTCCTACTGGAATTGATTGATGTCTGTGCTCTAGTTTACATCGACTGTATCCTAGTATATTCTGCATCAAAGCAGGACCACGTTAAACACGTCCGCTCCGTATTGGAGAAACTCTGTCAACACCAGCTCTACGCCAAGTTCGAAAAGTGCTATTCCACGTCTCCGAGGTGGAATTCCTGGGCTTTATTCTCAGCCCAAATGGAATCCGAATGGATGTACACAAGGTAGATGCTATCCTGAACTGGCCATTCCCAGATTCATTCAAGGGGGTTCAAAGTATGCTGGGTTTTGCAAACTTCTACCGCCGGTTCATCCCAGGATATTCGCAAATCGTGCATCCCATCACGTCATTAAATGAAAAGCAACAAAAAGTTCCAGTGGACAACAGAAGCTGAGCAGGCTTTCCAGGAATTCAAAGCAAGATTCACATCTACCCCAATCTTACGCCACCCTCGCCCTGATCTCCCATACCTGGTAGAAACGGACGCGTCAAGCATGGCTATGGGAGCCGTCCTCTCACAAAAGGACCCTGAAACGGGCCAGTTACACCCTGTTGCCTTCTGGTCGCGTAAATTCACACCCACTGAACTCAATTACGCTATCACAGACAAAGAACTCCTGCCCATAAAGTTAGCCTTTAAGGCATGGCGCCACTACCTCTTAGGCAACAGACACACAATCACCGTAATAACTGACCACCGGAACCTCCATTACCTAAAAATGGCAAAGGCCCAATCCTCACGACAACTATGTTGGGCTCTTTTTTTTCCTGAATATGACTACGTGATTACATTTCGACAAGGGGTGAAAAACTGGAAGGCCGATGGCCTTTCCCGTATCGGGGTGGAAGAGCAAGGCTATCAGACCCCTGACCCAATAGCAATCATCCCGAGTGACAAGCTACTAGGAATCGCAGCAACCATAACTCAGAAAGAATTACATGAAGAAATCCAAAACCTGATGGGTCCGGAGCAATTACAAGCGTGGAGTGCACAAGGAGAACATTACATGATAAATGATCAGTTACCTACTTCAGGAATTGTTTATTCTTACCAAACCAAGAACTACGAGAACAAGTCAGGTCCGGTTATCATGATTCCTTAATCGAGGGCCGCCCCGGAATCGCTAAAACCCTAGCCAAGGTAAAACCAAATTATTGGTGGCCCACGTGGCGTAAAGACATTATCCAATTCATCCTATCTTGTGGAGTTTGTGCTCAAAACAAGTCATCCAAGCAGAAACCGGCTGGGCTATTACAACCATTGGAAATCCCACCAGCACCCTGGCACACGTTGTCCCTCGATTTTATTACTGATTTACCACCCAGTCAAGGGTTTAACACTATGCTTGTGGTCATGGACCTATTTTCAAAAATGGCACATTTCATTCCTCTTAAGGGGCTCCCAAATGCTTCCACTCTGGCAAAGGTATTTCTTGAAGGCATCGTATGGCTCCATGGGTTTCCTTCAGTTTTGGTCTCAGACCGAGGTACTCAATTCGTATCTAACTTCTGGAGAAAATGCTGCTCTATGGCCCAGATCGACATCCGGCTATCCGCCAGTCACCATCCCCAAACGGATGGTCAAACTGTGGACAAATCAGACGTTCGAGCAGTATCTGCGTTGCATGTTACACCAAGCTAAAGTGAGCTTGTTCGACCTATTATGGATAGCTGAATATGCTTATAATAATTCCCTACACACCAGCACTGTGCAGACACCCTTTTATACCATGTATGGCAGGCACCCACGTACTTCTGAGTTGGACGTTCCTACAACCCTGGAAATGCCAGCAGTCAAAACCTTGCGCACAACCATTTCCCAAACCTTTAAAAGGGGAGCTGAACACCTACTTCAAGCTAAGAATCGCCAAAAGAAGTTTGCTGATCAACACCGAGCAAAGGCCCCCAACTACCAAGTCGGAGACAAAGTCTGGCTGGTGTCTAAACATGTGTCCATTAAAAGGAGCCCGAACTTTCCGTCCAAGATACCTGGGTCCATTCACCGTCACCTCCGTGATAAATCCTGTGGCGGTCAGACTAGCTTTGCCGTCAAACATGCAGATTCATCCTGTGTTCCACGTGTCTCTCCTTAAACCTGTTCAACCTGGGACCCAGGTAGCAACGTCACCGCAGCCAGTAGTAGTCGCCGGGGAGCCAGAATTCGAAGTCAAGGACATCCTAGATTCAAAGTACGTCAGATCCAAATTATACTACTTAGTAGACTGGAAGGGGTATGGTCCACAAGGCAGGACATGGGAGCCTTATGAATACATCCATGCACCTCGCTTGCTTAGACGATTTCATCAAAAGCATCCAACCAAACCAGGACCAGACAGAAGAGCCATCTTGAGAGGGGCCTTGGGGGGGGGGGTGCTGTCATGATTCCTGCCCCTCATGTCCCCAGCCCTCCAAGATGTCAGGCTGGAGCCAGGCCATGATCACCTACATTGCCCTCAAGGGCCTCTCCATCCCTCCAAAGACCCACATGGAGTCAGACTTGGCGCTTGTGGCACTAGACTCACTCACTCCCATAGGATAACATTGGGGATTGGACTTGTAGTGCATTGATGGGGACAAGATGGATGCCCCCACATATTTCGGTTCCCAGAACTGCATGTGCGGTCTGGTCTTTTGGGTGTGGTTCAGCCCAGAGACACCTGGGATACCCAAAGACTATTTAAGCCACACCCAGGCTGAGAAACATGCTTTGCGTTTTCTGCACCTGCAGCGTGACACTCACCATGTTCGGATCGGTCTCCAGTAGGCCTGCATCTTTCTTTTGCGCTCAGCTCCTGCAAGAACAAGAACACCGTTAGGAACAGCCTTACCTTGCGGCGCTTCTGCCCATCATTCATCGTTCCATCTGTTCTGCGGGCATCTTCGGCGGTGTCATTCCCATCCCGGCACGCCGCTTCCTGAGGAAAAGGGAAAAGAACAGAAAAAAGGCATTAGTAAGCATTCTGCAAATCTTCGCTTATTTTTAAATACTGTACGAACTTCAAAAGCTTACCTGAATCCCAGCCGCTCTGGGGGAACTCTGTCTCCGGAACTTCTCATCCATCTGCAAGAGTGAAATGACACTCCAGGTTAGCGTGGAAACATCTAGAGGCGCTGCATACCATGCTTACCCACTGCATTTGTTCTTCATAACTGGCATCCACGCTGAAAACGTCGCAGCACCTAAAAGACACAGAAAAAGAACTCTCAAATACGAAAGGGGTGCATCGCGCATCGCGCTCTCACTCACCTTCAGCGCTACTCATCTCAGCAGCACGCCGCCATCCCCGGATGCCGGCCATCATCTAAGGAAGGAAAGGAATGAAGTTAGAGAACTGTTCAAAAGACTCATTATACTAACCTGTCGGACTCTTGCCAGTGAAATAACTAGGCAGCAACGAGCCCGCATTAACCAACGCACCCCTGCGCTGAAAGCAGGATGGAGAGCACACTATCCAAGAAAACAAGGTGAGCTGTGGATCAAAGGGAAGGGTTGGACCCCGGGGAAGAAGGGGTTCAAGCACAGAGAAAATAGGGAGTTAAACTCTACCAATCCTGTGTTTCAGGCCCAGTCACCAGTCGAATAGCCTCCAGGGAAGGGTTCGAGGTCCAAAGAGGTCAGGACAGGCTGAGTGACGTCCCCGTGGATACCAGGTGAGCGTTACACCCACCAGTGCAGGAAGTGGTTCCCCACAGGCAGCCACCAATCCCTCGCCTAAGGGCCAGTCCATTCAACTTAACCCCAGCGCAGATCCACACCCTGTACCGCCTGGACAGGGATACCATCACCACCATAGTGGATCTAATACATAAAGACTTGGTCAGCCTGTTCAACATCCGCACCGCCTTCCCCCCCTCTGCTGAAGGTGGTGTCTGTGCTCCACTTCCTGGCCACAGGCACCTACAAGCACACAGTGGGGCAGCTGCATGGCATCTCGCAACCATGTTTCTCCGGTGTGCTAAACCAAGTGCTGGATGCACTCCTAAAGTATTCAAGGGCCCACGTATCTCTATCACGGAAAGAACAGGAGGTGAATGATACCAAAATTGCATTTCATGCACTGGCAGGCTTGCCCAATGTCATTGGTGCTCGCGACTTCACCCACGTGAAGTTGGTAGTCCCGCATGCTGTAGAGGTGGTGTACCGCATTCGCAAGCTATACCACTCCACCAATGTGCAGATGGTGTGTGACGCCAGCAAGATGATAACACATTGCTGTGCCAGATACCCAGGATCCACGCATGATGCAATGGTGCTGCGGAACTCTGCGTAACCCCGCTATATGGAACGAGATGGTGCACAACATGTCTGGCTGCTGGGTGAGTCTGCCCTCTCAGCCATGGGAGTGTATCGTGGGGCGGGGGCATGCATATGCAACCTGTCTGCCCACTGGGCCATGGGAGTGTATCGCGGGAGTGGGGGAAATGCATATGCAACCTGTCTTCCCACTGGGCCATGGGAGTGTATCGTGGGGGGGAACATGCATATGCAACCTGTCTGCCCAATGGGTCATGGGAGTGTATCGTGGGAGGGTGCATGCATATGCAACCTGTCTGCCCACTGGGCCATGGGAGTGTATCGTGGGAGTGGGGGAAATGCATATGCAACCTGTCTGCCTACTGGGCCATGGGAGTGTATCATGGAGGTGGGGGGGACATGCATATGCAACCTGTCTGCCTGCTGGGCCATGGGAGTGTATCGTGGGAGTGGGGGAAATGCATATGCAACCTGTCTGCCCACTGGGCCATGGGAGTGTATCGTGGGGGAAAACATGCATATGCAACTTGTCTGCCCAATGGGCCATGGGAGTGTATCGTGGGGGGGCATGCTTATGCAACCTGTCTGCCCACTGGGCCATGAGAGTGTATCGTGGGAGTGGGGGAAATGCATATGCAACCTGTCTGCATACTGGGCCATGGGAGTGTATTGTGGAGGTGGGGGGGGACATGCATATGCAAGCTGTCTGCCCACTGGGCTATGGGAGTGTATCGTGGGGGGGCATGCATATGCAACCTGTCTGCCCACTGGGCCACGGGAGTGTATCGTGGGAGTGGGGGAAATGCATATGCAACCTGTCTGCCCACTGGGCCATGGGAGTGTATCGTGGGGGGGGAACATGCATATGCAACCTGACTGCCCACTGGGCCATGGGAGTGTATCGTGGGTGGACATGCATATGCAACCTGTCTGCCCACTGGGCCATGGGAGTGTATCGTTGGAGTGGGGGAAATGCATATGCAACCTGTCTGCCCACTGGGCCATGGGAGTGTATCGTGGGAGTGGGGGAAATGCATATGCAACCTGACTGCCCACTGGGCCATGGGAGTGTATCGTGGGGGGGACATGCATATGCAACCTGTCTGCCCACTGGGCTATGGGAGTGTATTGTGGGGGGGGCATGCATATGCAACCTGTCTGCCCACTGGGCTATAGGAGTGTATCATGGGGGGGAACATGCATATGCAACCTGTCTGCCCACTGGGTCATGGGAATGTCCCCAATGGGGTGTCTGGACACAGTCCATGCTGGCAAACAACGTGACCATAACCATACAAATAAGATGCATGACACAGAAAATGGAGGGCGACATACTTGGCCCGCACATCAATGTGGAAAAGTCAGACTCACAATCAGCGCACACCCCTGAATCTGTCCACTGGACATCACCTGCCCATACCCAAAGCACCACAATGGACCATCATGCAGTCACAGAGCTGAATAGACATGACCTCATCGAAGCACCTCGCAGGTCATGCTTCAATGAGTGCACAGTATGATAACCCCTCAGGGAAATCCCTTGTCACTGCCCCTCCCCAACTGAACACTGCATAACACCCTGGCAACATGTGCAGATGAATACAAATGGGAAAACACATGTGACAAGGATGCCTCAAATTGGAGCCATTAAGTATTGATCAACACCTACATGGGTGCGAATGGTGGGGGAATTACCTACAGCACATGAGTACCAGCATGCAAGTCGATATCCTGCAACATCCTAGGAACAGATCCCTACACTGGGGGACCATACCAACATTCATATTGTGCCATTGTGACTGGTGTGAAGATGTCGAGGGACACGTGCATGGCATCAACAATTATCCATAAGCATGATAGACTATACAAGCTGTGTCACATAGTGCATTAGCCAAATGCATCATACATTGCTCAACATGCATTCAGTCTCATTCCTGCCACACTACCCTCACATGTGACTACATCATGGACCTTGTCACTCCATCTGGGTGGTTGGAGATTCCAATGTCAAGGCCCCTAAATCGTGTATGTCACCCAAGACCAGCACCATGGAGTGCCAAGTTGTGTACAGGGCAGATAGTTGCGCAGATGTCAAGTCAATAGCTGCCATTCACGATATACTGCATATGAGCATGAACAATGTACAGGCTGAGCACAAATGAACAGAAGGAATACCCTTACACATACCTCATTGTGCTCCCATACAGGTGATGCTGGCTATCCCCTGAAGCCGTGGCTCCTCACTGTAAGGAATCCGCAGAATAGGCACGAAGAGGACTACAATCGTGCCCATACACACACTTGTGTGGTCGTAGAGAAGACCTTTGGCCTGCTGAAGGCACGGTTTTGCTGCCTCAGCAGATCGAGTGGCGTATTTCTGGTCCTGAGAAGGTGGGCAAGATCATCATGGTATGTGCCATGCTGCACAACATGTTCATCCGGTGGAACGTCCCTCTGCCACCTGAGATGAGGAAGGAGAAGATGCTGCACATCTGCCAGGCCGAGATGCACATGAGGTACGTGCTGTGCACCAATCATAGATAAACCATACTTTCTAAAGCACTGTTATGCAGAGGTTAACATGGATGAGGGACCCTGGACACTGTGACAGGGTGAATATGGGCACTGGGTTTGGGGATGAATTTGCACTGTACACTGTTATTCAATAAATTGACACACGCTGAATAAGCAATGTCCAGTCATGGGATTTTTCTAACACAACAGGTGTATTGTGCAGATTGAATTCACAACATGTATGTACCATTGTAAAGACTGCCGGTGGGGGGTGTCTGTACTTCCGCTCTCTATATGTTAGAGGAGAGGCACAGAGAACCCCAGCCAAGATTCTCTATTATTGGTACGTGGTCGAGCAATCAAGACCTAGCTTCTCAGGAGGTGATGCGGGCTGGTTCTTAAGTACAGTGTAGTCCCCAAGCACCCACAAAGGAATGTCCACACACTTTATCGGTTACAACACAGTCTTTATATAATTAATATTTAAAGGTATATACAATATCACGCTAACTCACTTTGTTCTCCGAAAATCAGCAATGGTAAATATATACAGTTTTAAAGTGGTACCACTAACGTTATTAGATCTCATGTAGGGAAGGCAGCAGGTATAGAGTCTAGAGACTCTCTACGAAATAAGATTCTTGCCTGGCTATGGCAGCGAACAGGGCAAGGAGTTGTTAGATCATTGGACTTGAAGTTTGTTTGTAGGATTGATCTGGGCAACTGGTGCTCTGTGCAACTTAGTGACTGTGTTTTAGTCGGCTGTGGGGCTACCAATCTCCCCACCTATCGTAGGCAATGTAAATATATTCCTGTGGGTGGATCAATTTGTACATTAATATTATAGGCCTTCTTGCTCGGACTGGTCGATCCTATGAGAGACGGGTTTACAAGTTATAATTATGTTTATTTTGCTCTAGCTGTTATCTTACTAATTATATCCATTTCAATTGTGGCTTTTTGCAATGAGTTGTATATTGATATTATGGGTTGAATAATCATTTTTTGTTTTTCTTTATTCCCTGGGGCTCTTTGGGTTTTTAGGTTGTACTTTATATCATGTGGTATGTTATTATGTAAAATATGTATATTTGCTGTTTGTCTTGTATGTGCCATCATGCCTGAGGGTCTATTGTGCGCAATATAAATAAATAAATGTAAATGTAAAGTGCATACGGTTAGAATGACACACAGATCAGAATAAAGTGAAAACCAGCAGTAGAGAGAGGAAGGAAAGCAAGATGGTTGAACAATTGGCAGACTACTGGTCCTGCTACCTAGACACAGTTCTGTGTGGAGATCCCCCCACATGGGCAACCTGTAGAAGAAAGATACAAGCCCAGTCCATATATTGTTCACACTAGATTTTCCAATAGTTCTGCAACCCCAAAGTACCTTGGTGTTGTAGCGTTCCTCATCGGGGAATCGACGGCCCTTCTTGAGTGCCCTCCCTTTAAGGCAGGAGTCACTGGTCATTGAACATCTGACGGAGAACAGGTCGAGCTACGACACTGAAGTGGCCGCGTCGTTCCTAGCGGTGCTTGTTGACAGGGAAGCTTAAAACGTCCTGCAAGGAAAAGGCGTGCGGGGCACCTGGGTGTTGATAGTTCTGAACTGCAAAGAGTTTGAAGAACTGTGGCCCAGCAAGGGCGTTGAGTCATCGGCATCTCTGTGGTCTTTGGGTGGCGGGAAACCCACCGGTGGATGCTCCTCGGTGTATTGACGGTCAGGCCTTCTCCAGCATGATACAGCGGCGACGATGCGGACGAGAGCGTCCTTGGATCAATGAAGTTCTTAGGTAAAACGGGAGCACGGCGGCTCCAGTCAGAGACGGCGGTCGTCGACAGTGGCGGACAACAGTCCCGGTGCTTCTCCTTGGAGTTCCGCAGCAGTCCCCATATCAGGTTGGCAGCCTGTCTAAGGTCTGTCTACCAGGGAGCTTTGGCAAAGGTCAGCTGGTGCACGATGGTCTCTCGTAGCTCGGGAAGAGGGCGCCTTACCAGGTCCTCTCTGGGACAGTCATTGGAGACACAGCAGCTTTCAGATTGCGAAGGAGAGCGACAGCAATTCTTCTCTTCCAGCAAGGCTTCAAGGTCAAGCGTCAGTTTCACTCCAGTTACTCTTCGTAGTTTGGACTTTAGCTCTGAACACTTCTGAACACGATTCCTAGCAGTGAGAGGTCCCCAGATATACTGTTGATCTCCCATTCATTCCGCTGGGTCACACTCAAGCATCCAATCACTACGAAGGGCATTCATGCAGGCAGGCAACCAATCAGGCACACAGTGCATTCAGGCCATTCACTTCTCTCCAGACACTCACAACAAATTATGTGTATTGGGACAAGTACCGAGCCAATTAACACTTCATACTGCATTCATACCTGGATTCGGGCAGGGCTGTCTCAGTCATTGTGTCAACCACCAGATACTAGACACCCACAACATAGAATGTGTATTCGTCACACACTCCATTCACCCAGGTCCCACCTACAGGCGTACCCACAACATACGGTCATTGGGAAGGCTCCAGCCAGTCTGGTCAGCACTTCCCCACACTACCATATATGGAACTTCCACCCAACAGCCAGTCAGGGGGAAGGGACAGAGTCAGGGCTTCCGGGGACTTCGGGAAGATCAAGGTAACAGGCGATGGAAGGCAAGAAGCCATGGGGGCCAATTTGTCTCCATCAGAAATCTACCGATTCCAATGACAGGGCCTGGGCATCCCAAAATGGAGGACACTCAGGGCACCAGTCAATTCAGCATGGAGCTGACATTAGCCCATACCCTGCTCTGTGGGTCACACACAGGTGCCCAAAAACATACAGTAGGAGCACAGGGTTGTACTCCTACCCATGGGTGCCATAAGGGTATTCCATGGGTCTGTTCACCGAACCAAGAGAGAAAGAGCTGCAACGCCAGGAGTCCCACATGAACTCCTGCATGGAAAACATGACAGAACACGATAAAAAGCAGTAAAGGACAAGGATACGGAGGCCCTGTCTCTCCGATGCATTTCCAGCATCGCAGTCCCCCCCCAGACTGAGGTTAGAGTGCCTAATCTCCCACGAGATAGACACCCTCATCCAGACCGTCAACATACCTTCTGGAAAGGCCATCTGTATTATCGTGACTCTTCCCTGGTCTGTGCTCTATGGTGAAGTCTAGCCCTTGCAGGCTAATGGACCACCTGAGCAGTTTCGGGTTTTCACCCTTCATCTGCATAAGCCACTTTAGGAGCTTATGATCGGTTTGGGCATTGAAGGTAGACCCGATAAGGTAGGATCTAAACCGCCTAAGGCTCCAAACTATACTAAAATATTCCTTTTCAACAGTAGCCCACCTAAGTTCCCTACCCTTGAGTTGTCTACTGATGAATATGATTGGATCTTCTCTTCCTTTGTCATCTAACTGGGACAAGACAGCTCCAATTCCGGTGTCGCAGGCGTCAGTTTGAACAATAAAGGGCTTGCTGTGATCAGGCGCACACAACACACATTCCCTACACAGACTTCCTTTCAGGCCATCAAAGGCCCTCTGACAGTCTTCAGTCCAATTAACCTTCCTAGGCTGTTTGGGTGAAGTCAGAGTTGTCAGGGGTGCAGCTATGGTTCCATAGTCTGCCATGAAATTGCGATAATACCCAGTGAGGCCCAAAAAGACTCTCACCTGGGTTTGAGTAGTGGGAGTCTGCCAGTCCTGTACATCCTGTACCTTACTGGGGAGAGGTTGGATTCGACCCCCTCCTATCTCATGACCAAGATACGTCACTTTCCCCTGAGGCATCTGGCACTTGGTGGCCTTGATAGTGAGGTTAGCCCTCTTTAAGGCCTGCAACACTTTATCCAGATGCGTCAAATGCTCTTCTCAGGTGAACTGTAGACGGCAATGTCGTCTAAGTAAGCCACACAAAAGGCTTCCAGCCCACTGAGCGCATGGTTGACCAATCTTTGAAAAGTGGCAGGGGCATTCTTCAACCCAAAAGGCATGACCCTCAAAAGGTAGAGTCCCTCTAGTGTTGAAAACGTTGTCTTTTCCTTGACATGGTCCGTCAGAGCTATTTGCCAATAGCCTGAGATAAGGTCAAAGGTGCTCACCAATTTGGCAGCACCTATGGTGTCCATGAGCTCATCAGCCCTGGGCAATGGGTGCGCATCAGTTTTGGTGACGGCATTGACTCCTCGGTAGTCCACACAGAACCTCCAATCCTTGGTACCGGCCTGGGAACTTGCCTTGGGGACAAGGACCACGGGAATGGACCAGGGACTGGTTGAGGGGTCAATAACACCCAGATCCAACATCTTGGCGACCTCAGCCTGGATGTGGTTCTTTACAGTATCTGACAATGGTAGCACCTGCTTTTGACAGGCACACTGTCACCAGTGTCAATCTCGTGCCTACACCACGGTGTAAGGCCTGGTGTCACTGAGAACAGAGAGGCGTACTGCCAGAGCAAAGTCCTGTAGGCCTTCTGCTGCTCTGTCGTCAGATCGGGAGAGAGATGTACTCCCTCCACTAAGCCATCCTGAGGGTTGCTATGCAGCAAATCAGGAAGGGGCTCACTCTCATCCTCTTCTTGCTCTGAAGTTAGCAAGAGACTTGAGACTTCGACTTGCCGGTGGAAAGGCTTGAGCTAACATGGAATACCTGAGGGGCTACCCCCGAGGCTCCCATGTCAACTAGTTAATTGACCTTGCCCATCTTGGAGATTACCCTGAAGGGTCCAGTCCACTTATCTGCCAAAGCCCGAGGCTTGGTAGGATCCATCAGGAGGACCTCCTGTCCCGGAGTCCAGTCCACTTGCGATGCTTTAAGGTCATGCCAGTACTTATTCAATTCCTGGCTGGCCATAAGATTCGCTGTTGCCTGAACCATCATCTGTGTCATCCTCCGTCTGAGGCCTAACACATAGTCCCCCACTTACTATGCGGGACCTGGAGGGGTGGCCTCCCAACCTTCTCTAATTAAGGCAAGGGTCCCCCTCACGGGATGTCCATAGAGTAACTCAAAGGGGCTGAAACCATCGCCCTCTTGAGGTACCTCTCTGTAGGCAAACAGCAGGTATGGCAGGAGAAGATCCCACTTCTTCCTTAGGGGTTTTTCCAAAGCACCTAGCATGCCTTTGAGAGTTTTATTAAATCTCTCTACCAGACCATTGGTCTGGGGATGGTAAGAGGTGGAGAACTTATAGGTTACCCCGCACTCTTTCCACATGGTTTTCATGTAACTCGACATGAAGTTGGATCCTCTATCAGAGACAACCTCCTTAGGGAATCCAACACGGGTGAAAATGTCCAGGAGAGCCCTGGCAACCACCTTGGCAGTTACAGTGCGAAGGGGTATAGCCTCAGGGTACCTGGTGGCATGATCTACCAGGACCAGGATGAACCGATGTCCACCTGACGTGGGAGGGTCAAGGGGACCGACGATGTCGATGCCCACTCTCTCAAACGGTGTGTCAACCACTGGCAATGGTTGCAGTGGGGCAATGACACTGCCTCCAGTCTTGCCAGACAACTGACAAGTAGGGCAGGTCCTGCAGTGAGGCTCCACTTCTACTCCCCATCCGGGGCCAATAGAAATGGGCAGAGAGCCTCTGCTTAGTCTTCTTAGTACCAAGATGACCAGCCAAGGTCACCTCATGCGCCAACTGCAGCAGGAAGGGCCTGTAAACCTGGGGTACCACCAACCTCTCGAGGGCACCAGGTTCAGGCTTAGTGGGCTCACTAACAAGGAACTCACCCTCCCAATAAATCCGGAATGTCCTAGGCACTTCTCCTTGTACCTGGGACAGGGCCTGTTTCCTCAGACCCTCGAGAGAGTGGCACTCTCTCTGTCCCTTACAGAAGTACGCCCGGGAGGGTCCCCCGTCAGCTAACAAGCATTGAAGGTCGCAATGATCCTCCGGGTTGAGAGCCTCTCCCACAGGAAAGTCTTCTGGCTCTTCTTCCACAGGAGTTGAGACAGGATTCACCACTGGACCCGGCCCATCCGGAGCATGGATCCCAATGGGTGCTGTTGGAACAGCAGGAAGAGCAGGGGCTCCCTCCACTGAGGTGGCCTTCTTACTTTTCTGTTTCCTTTGTGCCTTGGGTTTTACCATCGGCATGGATACCGGGCTCGCAGCTGGACCCTTTGTGATCTGCAATCGGGTGACCGCCACAGCAGCCGTGGGTAGACCATCCGTGATCATCCCCAACTCGACCAAATCGTTTCCAAACAAAATGTTTGCATGCACGTTGTCCTGAACTAGGACCGGAAGCTTCGCTGTCTTGACTCCAATTTTAGTGTTGACTAAGGCTACAGGCGATAATTTGGGAGGCCCACCAGCTAACCTAGTGGTTCTCAGAGGAGCACCTACAAAGTCCTCTGGCTTGAGCAGGGTCCTGTCCACCACTGTCATGCTTGCCCCAGTGTCTCTCAAACCAGTAGAAGGCTGGCCATTCAAGAGGACACTTCTCAAAAACCTGCGAGTGTTCTGTGGGATAGTTGCCAGTACTTCTGCTACTGGTCCCAGACCCCAAGAGACACTAAGGAAATCTCTACGGGAGCACCGAAGGTGATCCCAGAAGAGGAGGAGAGGACAGTGGCCTCCACCTCAGGTACAGAGTAGGGGTAGGTCAGGCTGACAGCCTGGACTCCAAGTGCCTTACCCTTACACTTGGGGTCACCCCTTTGGTGATCCACAGCCCCACAATCCCAACAAGTGCCGGGCGCATGAGGTACGTTACTGGAACCACTGGGGCCCTGCTTTGCAGCAGGCGGACCACTATTCTTACTCCCACCCACAACAGAGCTATCCCCACTAGGTTTTGGGGTCTTCGGAGAGGAGGGTTTTGGTTTACCCGACTGATTGCTTGTGGGACTCCTTAGCTTTCTGAGAGGCCCCCTTTTCTTTGTCCTTGTCCTTCCCATTGGAGTGCTTAGGGGACACCCGGTAGGAGACCAAGTGGGAGACCCACTTGTCAGCCAACCTAGCCAGCTTAAAGGGATCCAAAATGTTCTGGTCAGCAACATACTGACGCAGCTCAGGTAAACAGGCTTCCGAAAAATGCTCAAAAAACAAGAGGTGAGACAATTCAACAAACGTTTTCACTTTGTAACCATCAATCCACCCCATCATGTTCATGTGCGCAGCACTCACCCAGTCAATCCAAGACACATTCTGTAGTTTCTTAAAATCCCTGAACCGTTTAAGGTATTGGGTAGGCGTTTTGCCAAACTTGGCGATTAAGGTAGACTTCATGCACTCATACTGACCCCTTTCTTCCACACTCTGTTTCAGAATACAGCCATATCCAGTTTGAGGCACTCTGCTTAACAAACACTTAGCCCAATCTCTTTCATCAAGATCGTGAATCGGACAATCCATTTCAAACGCTTCAATCCATTGGAGAATATCAGAACCCTCTGCATACACACCAACAAAATCTTTCATAAACTTGGTTGCCGGGGACCTCACACTCTCAACTGGTTTCGCTGAAGTCTCCACTCGAGCTTTCTCTAACTGGATTCTCTGACATATAGTGTCCTTGTCTTTGAGTACAAGATCCCTATTCTTGAGTTCCACTTGCTGTGCCAACTCCTCTTTCTTAAGCCCAGCATCTATCTCCAACTTGCGAGATTCGAAGGCCAATATCATCCTTAATAACTCAAGTTCCAAGGAACTGCTGCGGTTCGGAATAGAGGCAGCAGGAATTGTGGCATTCCCAGGATCAGATCGGCGACAACCCCCGGGGTAGAGACCTCATTGGTTGCATCCCCCCCTTCAAGAGTTTCACAATCGATCTGGTAGTCCACCAGGGAAGCTATCAGCTCAGCCCTAGACTTAGCCGCAAAGTCTAATTCCCTGGCTTCACAAGCACTCTGGAGAGCCTCTAAGCTCATCCGAGTCAATTTACTATTCACAATAGATTCCATTGCTTGTAATGCAGTTATCTTGTACACAACTAAACCTTAATTTAATAAAGTGCAGATATCCTTCGTAAGTGGCACGATAATACACTGATTCTTAAAACCATAAGCATCCCACTACTGCCACCAGTGAAAAGACTGCCGGTGGGGGCTGTCTGTACTTCCGCTCTCTATATGGTAGAGGAGAGGCACAGAGAACCCCAGCCAAAAGTCCCTATTATTGGTATGTGGTCGAGCAATCAAGGCCTAGCTTCTCAGGAGATGATGCGGGCTGGTTCTAAAGTACAGTGTAGTCCCCAAGCACCCACAAAGGAATGTCCACACACTGTATCGGTTACAACACAGTCTTTATATAATTAATATTTAAAGGTGTATACAATATCACGATAACTCATTTTGTACTCCGTAAATCAGAAATGGTAAATACATACAGTTCTAAAGTGGTACCACTAACGTTATTAGATCTCATTAAAGTGCATACGGTTAGAATGACACACAGATCAGAATAAAGAGGAAACCAGCAGTAGAGAGAGGAAGGAAAGAAAGATGGTTGAAAAATTGGCAGAATAGTGGTCCCGCTACCTAAACACAGTTCTGTGTGGAGATCCCCCCACCTGGGCAACCTGTAGAAGAAAGATACAAGCCCAGTCCATATATTGTTCACACTAGACTTTCCAATAGTTCTGCAATCCCAAAGTACCTTGGTGTTGTAGCGTTCGTCGTCAGGGAATCGACAGCCCTTCTTGATTGTCCTCCCTTTAAGGCAGGTGTCACAGGTCGTCGAACGTCCGACGGAGAACAGGTCGAGCTACGACGTTGAAGTGGTCGCGTCATTCCTAGCGGTGCTCGTTGACGGGGAAGCGTAAACATCCTGCAAGGATGAGGTGTGCGGGGCACCTCGGTGTCGATAGTTCTGGACCGCAAAGAGTTTGAAGAACTGCGGCCCAGCAAGGGCATCGAGTCGTCTGCGTCTCTGTGGTCTTTGGGTGGCGGGAAACCCGCCTGTGGATGCTCCTCGGCGCGTCAACGGTCAGGCCTTCTCCAGCAGGATACAGCGGTGACGATGCGGACGAGAGCGCTCTTGGATCAATGAAGTTCTTAGGCAAAACGGAAGCACGGCGCTCCAGTCGGCAATGGCGGTCGTCGACAGTGACGAACAGTAGTCCGGGTGCTTCTCCTTGGAGTTCCGCAGCAGTCCCCATATCGGGTCGGCAGCCTGTCGAATGTCTATCTACCAGAGAGCTTTGGCAAAGGTCAGCTGGTGCATGATGGTCCCTCGTAGCTCGGGAAGAGGGCGCCTTACCAGGTCCTCTCTGGGTCAGTCCTTGGAGACACAGCAGCTTTCAGATTGTGAAGGAGAGCGACAGCAATTCTTCTCTTCCAGCAGGGCTTCAAGGTCAAGCATCAGTTTCACTCCAGTTACTCTTCGTAGTTTGAACTTCAGCTTTGAACACTTCTGAAAACGGTTTGTAGCAGTGTGAGGTCTCCAGACATACTGTTGCTCTCCCATTCATTCCGCTGGGTCACACTCAAGCATCCAATCACTACGAAGGGCATTCATGCAGGCAAACAACCAATCAGGCACACCGTGCATTCAGGCCATTCACTTCTCTCCAGGCACTCACAACAAGTTATGTGTATTGGGACAAGTACCGAGCCATTCAACACTTCATACTGCATTCATACCAGTTTCGGGCAGAGCTGTCTCAGTCATTGTGTCAACCACCAGATACTAGACACCCACAACATAGAATGCGTATTCGTCACACACTCCATTCACCCAAGTCCCACACACAGGCGTACCCACAACATACGGTCATTGGGAAGGCTCCAGCCAGCCTGGTCAGCACTTCCCCACACTACCATATATGGAACTTCCACCGAAAAGCCAGTCAGGGGGAAGGGACAGAGTCAGGGCTTCCCAGGACTTCGGGAGATCAAGGTAACAGGCGATGGAAGGCAAGAGGCCATGGGGGCCATTTTGTCTCCATCAGAAATCTACCAATTCCGATGACAGGGCCTGGGCATCCCAAAATGGAGGACACTCAGGGCACCAGTCAATTCAGCACGGAGCTGACACCATCCTGTACCCTGCTCTGTGGGTCATACACAGGTGCCCAAAAACATACACTAGGGGCACAGGGTTGCACCCCTACCCATGGGTGCCATAAGGGTATTCCATGGGTCTGTTCACCGAACCAAGAGAGAGAGCTGCACCGCCAGGAGTCCCACATGAACTCCTGCATGGAAAACACGACAGAACACGATAAAATGCAGTAAAGGACAAGGATACGGAGGCCCTGTCCCTCTGATGCATTTCTAGCATCACAACCCTCCACACCCATTTCTGCTCGTGCTGAGGGGTGCCCTGTGGGGTGACCTGTGGGGTGTCATGCGGGCTGGGCGTATGTACAACGTCCCCCGACAAGAAGCTCCCTTCATGGGCGGCCTCTTCATGGCCCTCGTCCTCATCCCCACTATGTGGTGCACATGCAGCTGCCTCCGCAACAGAGCTATTGGCTGCCGACTGTGAGCCGTCAAGCTCGGTCTCCAGAGTTGTGGCGTCGTCCTGTGAGATGTGTGTCTCCTGGGGTGCAGGGGCAGGTGTTTGCTTGTCATGTGTTGGGACGGTGCAGCTAGCTGGGCACTGGTGTTTGCCTTGTGTGGCACTTGGATCAGCCTTGTGCCCCTGGATGTGGATACCACTGGACGTTTTTTGGCTGGTGCTCTGGGCTGTGCACCAGCATCATGCCCGTCGCTGTCTGCATCCGTGCCTGTGGGGGACAGAGAGAGGCAGGCCATCAGTGATGGGAGTACTTGCATCATGCTTGCATTGGTGTTTGTGCAGTTTGTGCCATGTGGGTCGTTGCTTGCTTGTTGTTGTGGTGGATAGGGTGCGTGCAAGATTGGGGGGGTTGTATTGGCATCCCTCAGCCATTGACATGTTGGGCATGGTGTCTGCTGTGTGGCCTACAGGTGTGTTATGGCTTGCATGCTGTGTGACATGTGCTGTTATTCTGTGTATTGGGTGTGTATTAGGCATAGGAGCGGCATGCAGCATGCAATTTGATGTGACAGTGGTGGGGCCAGCTTCTAAACAGGGATATGTGAATATGTGTATGATAAGCCATCTAGTTGCTCTCATCAGATTGACATTTGTAGGACAACATTGCCATGTGGATCTCAGGTGTTTCTGGGTACTTGTGTTGTGTGTAAAGGGTCATTCACCTTCATCAGCCGATGATGGGACTCCATACTCTGCTCCACCTACTCCTTCGATGCTCTCCATATCAATAGTGGAGCTACACGTCTCTTCCCACCTTGTCAAATTTATGGGGGAGTGTGCCCCGCCGCCTGTTGCCAGCCCCTGGCTGCGATTGGCCGACAGAATGTTCCGTACTCGCAGGTCGTCCCACCGCTTTTTGAAGTTCCTGACGGTGTGTGCGGTGGTGCCAACTGCACTGAACTTTTGCGCGACCTCCTCCCATATCAGTTTCTTCCTTAGCTGTGCTGGACGCCTCAGGTCAGCACAGAATACGATGTCGGCCTGCTCCACTAGGGTATCGGCTAACATGTTTAGCTCCTCGTTGCTGAATCTTGCTTTACGCAGGCGAGCTGTGGCTTTCTTGGTTGCCTTCGACATCTTCTTCAAGGTGCGTTTGGAATGTAGGCTGTACAGGTCCTGTCTGCAGGGGATTGCAATCGATTGTGTTTTTGAAGATGGCTGCCGGAGCATTTCCCGTTCCTGCGCGATGACGTTACTTCCAGTTCCGGTAATTACTGACCCGGTAATAACGCTAATGTTATTAGCAGTACCGTTATTTAGGGGATGACGATGGAGGAGGTGGTATCAGCGCATTTCATGATGCCGCTATCAGGGGGTTTGTGGGTCCTTACAGGCATGCCGGTACATCTGTTACCTGCATGCCGGTACGCGTGTGCACAAAGACTCATAACCAGCTGCAGTTTGCGGCATTAAGGCTACCCGGACACGTTCATACCGGCATGCCGGTAATGCCTGATTTTTAGCTCCAACCTTGTAATGAGGCCCATTGACTAATTCAATTGACATTTAGTCTATAATTCATTAATTATTAAAAACATGACATTCATTAGTCACCTGTTAAGCACATATTCAATAATTCAATAATTATGTTTTGATTACTGTTCGACAGACTTTTAGTCAACATCATATTGCCAGTCTTCTGGCATATTTAAGCTAAAATATCAAACACAAAGTACATTCTATAGTTTATACAACTCATCAGTTTTAAGGCGTACAAAAAGGCAATGGCACCAACTTTGACAGAGGTAATAATTCCACAAAAAAACTATCTGCCATAAAGGTTCAGGGATCATTTCAACACACTCTTGCAATGGTGGTTTCAAATATTGGATACAAGTAGTTTTTAAAGTATCACAATCAACTAACAGGCAAGGAAAGGACTATTCTCCCAACAGGGTTCAATGACATCTTCTTGTAGGTTTGAAGTCTAGAGATGATTCAAAGAAGGAGTGGGAGACTCTATTTTTAAAAGCAATATTCCACAGGTGATTGGACAAATGCAGGCCTGTTTGAGGGGTCCGGTCCCTGCTCTTGGAAGAAGTGGACTTTGTCTTCTTAGATCACACACTAAGTACCTTGTATTAAAGACATTGAGAAGGACAGGAAAACAGATAGATATAGAGAGAAACAGGAGGATGAAACCCTCCTCCAGCTGTAAAGCTGTAAGGAGCTCCCTCTGTTTATGCTAACTGTGCCCTCTTCCTTTCTCTATAGAATCAAAGGCCCTTTTGGTATGCAGCACCCTGGTGTGAGGCTACTCCTTTTCCCAGGATATGTTCCTGTGGAGTGGCTGTCTCTCTGAGTATGGGTGAACAAAGAGAAGCAACCCCCATGAATACAGTTTTGCTGAGAGCAGACAACACACCCTGATGCGGGGCAAAAACATATCCCTTTCACAGCTGAGTCAGGCTCACAGGGATACATCATGTGTGATATCAGTTTGATGTGGCATGGGTAATTATGAGAGATGCTAGTACCATGCCCTAAACTTCCCTAAACTAGAATTTAACGTGTCAACAGAATAGCAGTCTCATGGTTATTTAGTTTTGGGAACAGGGGTGCATGTCTTAAATGCAGCCCCTGTGCTGCAGGGACCTCTCTGTCACTGCAGCTATCAAGAGAGTGCATGTGAACCCTGAACCTACTCTGTGCCACTGGAGAGCAGATTCTGTAGATCAGGGTACTGATACAGCAGGGCACAAGTGTACATTATGCTTTTGGCATGAGACTTGGGAAAGGAGATATCCGATTAGGAGATTAACCTTTCTGAGATGAAACGACCTGCCTAATGATATTAATTAATACAAAATCAAAAAAACCATGGCCCTCATTAGGACTCCGGCGGAAAACCATGGTGCTATTAGCAACATGGTCCATGCCGGAGACCGCCATGGCGGAATGGGGAATTACCACCCCATTCCAAGGTTGGCGGGGCGGTAATTCCCCATGCCGTCATGGCCCTTCCCCATTCCCATTTTTGCCCCATAGGGCTCAATGGGACTGGGGAAGGCGCTAAGTACGGTACCGCAAATTGCGGTACCGTACTTAGCACCAGGGTCCCTTTGCGGGTCCCTACTTTAACGGCTGGTGTAGACCAGCCGTTAAGGTCGGGTCCCGCAAAGGGACCTCGTAATCAGGCGCTAAGTGTTTAACGGCGCCGCAGCCTTTTACGGCGCCGTTAAACACTTAGCGCCAGGGTCCTAATGAGGGCCCATGTCTTTTACACCCTTGGCAGATGGCAGTTCCTCACAGTGTCTTCTTTCACATACAAGCGTCTGTCCAACAAACCTTTAGAAGTTTGCAAAGTGCTTTGGCAAAAACATAATTCCACTTGAACTGTTCCATCATAGAGTATTTGATCTTTTTGTTGTATTTGATTGAGAACATTATATTCAACCTAAGGGATCTTTTCTCTATAATGAATAAGCACAAGAGAACACGCTCATAGCTTAAAATGTTGTTGATTCGGCCTAGTGGAACATAAAGCATTAATGTCACTAAATTACCTGTTGGCCAATATCTGGCAGTGACTACATGTCTTGGCATGCACTGCCTTAAAAGCTAAAAACTCACTGGGAGCACATATCTGGCATAGACTAAAGCTACCTGCATGAACTGCATTGATAGCAGAAAACACATTGAGAACCTATATAGGGCAGAGACTACATATCCCAGCATGCAATGTGTTAAGAGTACAAACCTCACCAAGAGAATGTATCAGGCAGAGAATACACATCGGAGCATGCACTGCATTAAGAGCACAAAGCTCACCGTAGGAGTATATCTGGCACAGACTTAAGCTCTTAGCAGGCACTATATTAGTGGCACAAAGCTCAATGTGGACACACGTATGGCTGTGACTACAAGTCCTAAAATGCAGTGTGTTAAGAGCACAAAACTAAATGTGGGCACATATCGGGCAGCAGCTATGCACCCCAGCATGCACTACATTAAGATCCCAAAATCGCAGTACTATCATACAGAATTACACATGCCCTGCATTAATAGCACAATACTGCTACCGGTTTGTGCTGTGTATGTTTGCAGATGTGCTGTTACTTCGTGTGTACCTGAATGCTAACTCTTTTTAATTACAGTTAAAAGTGCATTGCATAATAGCTGTTGACATCTAGTTTGTTAGCTTTTCAAATTAATTTGTTCCTTTACTGCATGTTAGGCAGAATCCTGTGCAGTTCCCTCAGGGACCACTACCCAGGATTAGGACTACAGGTGAGAGCAATAAATCCCCTTTGGTATCAGTCTGTACCACAAACATTTAGTTGGTAGCTGTGGCTAAGCAGTCAGACTTATCTCAAGAGGGAGATGAGCAGTATTCAGGGTTTACACAATAGGTATCACAGTACTATGGAACAAGGAAACACTGACCAAAGCTTTGCATCAAAAAGAGAATATATTTATTCTATACACATCTAAGTCAACACATAAATCACAATTGATAAAGTAAGTTAAAATTCAGTCAAGGAAAAGTATATACAACTCCCTATTTAATTGTAGACAAGTTTGCGGTAGAGTGAAAACTGAGCAAAACGGCACAGTGAAAACCAACTACAAATGGCACTCTAGCAATTTAACGAAAGGGAGGGAAAGCACAAGTTAAACCGAAAATATCTTCAGACACCCCCTAGCAACACTTCCCTGAAGTTTTGTGAACAAGTAATGCACAGTAACACTTTAGCAGAAAGATAAGAGAATGAAAACTGAGCAAAATGGCACTCCACAAGTTAAAACAGTAGGAAGGAAGAGGGGTTTAGAAGATTTAGGTGCATCAACACATTTCTCATTGAAAAACAATCTAGTGAGAGCAGATCTAACAAATCAGCCAGAGTCAATAGGCCTGAGCCAGAGTCAGTGGTACAGGACCAAGAGTTTAGGAGCAAAGATGTTCTTGTAGCTGCAGTCAAGTCTTTGGTAGACGAATATTGAAAAGGTAGATGTGAGGCGAAAGACAATGTTAAGAGAGAGGGCGCCCAACCCAACAAGTAGATAAAGGATTAAAAAAACCTTTCGGGCTACCGCGGGGAAAGGGAGGCCTGGCGGAACAATCTACCTTAAACGTGAAGAAGTGGCTCCTGCCGTGGCGGTTGTTCCTGGTAGTTCCTGCAGGTCGAGGGGTCCAGCAAAGGAAGAGAGGCTCTCGTCGTGGAGGAAGGTTCGAGTCACTGCACTACCTAGGGATGAAACCAGCCGCGGTGCTGCCAAACAAAGTTTAAAAGGTACACTTCTTTTAATCGCGGTCCGGATCGATAGCTGCCTGGCTATCCGGTCTCCAAGTGCGGGGCACTATCGATTCGACCAAGGCAGGTCCGAGAAAGCGATGGGTGAACTGGTTGGCCCCACCAGCTCAAAGGGAAGAAGGCTCTTTCGATGAAGATCTCCTCTCGTTGTGTGGACGAAAAGTGGTGAGACGATCCGGCAGGGCTTGACCGGTGGTGTAGATGCTGAAGTTGTCTGTGGCTTCTCTCCCCTTCGGTTCGATAGTTCCAGTGGCGACGTCTTGCTCTTCCAGTCCTCAGGACCCTGCTTTTATGCAGAAAGAGACTCATTCATACAGCCTAGCTATCACTCACACAGTGGAGTGGTCTTCTTGGCGGGAGACCCTCCAGCCTATCAGGTTAGAGTGCGACCTAAGTTGCTCCGGCAACTCTGTCCAGGGGTTCTACTCCCCCTCCCAAACAACAGACCCACCCCAGACTCAGAGGCACCGAAAGGAGGCCTTCTTGGCAGAAGCCCGCCAAAAGAGCGAACAAAGGATCCCCGACCTTGGTTAGGAGTTTAGAGTAAGACACAAGAAAGATTTTGTATTAAAGTTCTGGCAAATAAAACCTACCGGAGTAAAGTTAATAATAAAATAAACCGGCAGTATGTTAGAGGCTGTCAGTAAAAGTGTTAGCCTCAAACAATGGGAAAATCCCATAGGGAAATATTCGCGGTTGACTATTTACGGTAGTAACCACTGCCACCAGCCAGGAACTTTAGAGAGCGGGACTTTAAGGTACCCCCTCGAAAATGAACCCAATGGAAAAACTATTGACCTTGTCCAGTACCTCCACAGTAAGATGGTTTGTACTGGTTAAGTTCATAAGATTTGACTATTAAAGTCAATGGGGACTTTAAATGCCCTGGGAGACAGCAGTCAGTCCCAGGGTATGGAGTCTTTGTTTGGGGTCGCTACGACACCCCTGTGTCACTGCACGGAGGATGCTGTGTAACCACATGTGAATAAAGATGGTTCCTATGGCTGAGAGAAAATTCCATAGGCATTAAACACAAAAATAGCCTAGAACACACAAAGCAAAAATGCCTAAGAGTGCAAAAAAGAGTCTCACTCTTAGCAGGTAAAAGAAATAAACCCTTCAAATCCAGCAAAGCTGCTCGGGGACTCTATACGTAAGGGACATTAGCCATAGAATGAGAATTCTCCCTAACACTGCACGCAGGTATGGACATAGTAGGATGTATCAGTTGTTGTCTGAATGCTCCCCTGAAAACTAGATTTCCCGGGAGCTCCTGTAGTTTTGGCCTATATTTAACAGGCCATCAGCATGTCAGCACGTAAGTAAGGTGCTGCCGGTTTATGCTGGTTTGTGCGGGTGAGTCTGTCAGAATTTAGTTGTATCATAACATTTGATAATAAAGGTTTGTATTCCTGTTTCATTGAGCGGTTTGGCCTGAAAACTCTCCTGGGTGCTTTCTTGATTATGAATGCCTGTTTGGGTTTAGGTTTTGCTAATTTCTCACAATCACTTACATTGTTGCTGTCTTCTACCTGGCCTTCTACACTTATCAGATGGGCATTTTGATTAGTTTGCTCCTTACCCTGTCGCGGTCTTGACTATGCAGACACCTGCCGTCAGTGGCCTCATAATGACTTGATCTAAAAGGGCTGACATTTTTTCACGGTATCTGGCAATGGACTTCCTGCCATTGCCTCCATCTACCTTAGTCTTGGATTTCCCTATGCAAGCTGTCATCACTCCACCCCTATTTCGTCAACAACCTCTTGTTCGGTTTTACATATGACTAATGGCTGAATTCCCCAATACATTTCCCTATGCATCGTCAGACACTATTCAAGACTCTTTGGACTCAGTGGGAGGATATTTCCCTTCTAACCTACAACATAAATCACAAGACACCGCCTCATGATCATGCTGCCCTAGAGTCTGTGGTTGCACAAGTACTTAATTCACCTTTCTCTATGCCGCCAGTTATTTCCCATACGCCCAAAGGGTGTGCAATGCCTTGATGCTTAGCCTCGATCACCTAATGTTGAGGGTATTGTCTGCACATTTTAAAGCATCTCAAGTCCCCATTTCATGTGGTGTAGCACAGGGATCATGCCTATCCCCCATATTGTTTAATATATACATTTGTCCATTATTCAATCTTTTGGACAAAGTTGGGGTGAAATACACTAGCTATGCAGATGATAACCCAGCTTGTCTTTGAACCTATTGGAAATTATGTCTAAGTCCTCTACCATCAACCAGGCCTTTTCGCTGGTGCAAACATGGATGGCCATTAATTTGCTGGCTCTGAATGACAGCATGACAGAGCTGCTGATAGTGGGGTTGGCCCCGTGTTTGACAATGTAAAGCAGCAGGTACCATCAATACAATATTGCAGGCTGTGATATTCCAGTGGTCTCATCAGTAAAACCTTTGTGGGTCATCTTTGATTCTAATCCGACCATGAAAAATCATATTGCACACCTTTGATTTACTTTTGCTTATTACTAAACTGATCCAATTTGTCATCAAACATTCTGGCATATCTTGCAGGCGCCCTCATTAACAGCAGAATTGACCATGGTGGATTCCTTTTCAAAGGTAACCAATCTACAATCTTTTCAGGGCGTTCAAAATGGTGCTGTTAGAGCAGTGAAAGGTTCGAAGAAAACTGTGCATGTGTCAGAGGCCAGAATATCGCTTTGGACAGAGGAGCGGGGTTCCACTGACGGGCCCATTGATCAGTGCACACCCTCTAGTACTTTGTAAGACAAGATAGCTGCACCATGTGAGGACTGGGGATTCACTTACTCCAACACGACTCAATAATGAGGACTCAGTAATTTGGCAAAGGGAAGTCTGTTTAATGGCAAGTACATCAAACAGGGAAGCAGTTAGGAATCAGCATTGTTGCAACCACCCGTTTCACTCCGACTTCCTCGAACTTCAGTCGAACAGCAATAGTTATAGGCAAAACTCGGCATCACTGACGTCTAATTCTACAAAACTCATCATGCAATACAATTGGTTAGGAAAGGTAACTTAAGTGTAGGTGCTATATCTGTATATGATAATAGAGCATGCGGATTGGATAATTCTTATCGGGTGGGCATTTACGCCCATCCCACTACATCACACGTGATTGACGTCACTACGAGTACGACGTCCTATTGGTTCTACTATCTATAGGTCTCCAGATAACTTGGTCCATTGTGATGGGCAGGTTACACTTCTAGACATAAATCCCCAGTTTAATTAGCAGCATGCAGAATGGACACCCATGTGCCTGGTGTCCCAAGTTTCACCCTGCCTCCCTTCCATCAATCAGTATTTTAGGGCTATGTGTCAATTAGTTGGCTGGGTATGGCCTCGAAACTGTAGCCCTTATCGTGAAATGTTATGGCATTCTCAGGTCCTGGATGAGATCAGGCAGTGGTACTTCTTCGTGCTTGGCTGGTCATGTGTTAGTTCACCATGAATCTGCTTCAGTTTCCAGCTTTTAGTGCATTTAATTCTGTTTCAGCATCGCCACCTGCATGGGTGCCCCTTATTTTGACCTTCATGGGGCAGGCTGTTATGCTCTGAAGTTTGAATCTTGTTAGCTGACGCTCTTCTCCCTTCCTCTGGATGACCTCGATTTTCTAGGCATGAGCCGCTCTTTGTTGAGTTTCGATTCCGCTCCTTCTCTTGCCTCTGGCTGGGTTACGAAACTTGGTCTGTCAGGCCTCTGGCAACCTAGGTACATTTCTGCTTTTACTAAATGGAGTGGAATGTGCCTTATTGAGGTAGATATATAGTTGGCGCTTGCCGCTGTAATCTTCTACTAAGCATTGCAAGCAGTATCGTTTCTTTAGCCTCTTGCGTTTCAAGCCTATTTACACACATTTAACAGGTCGGTTACTTCCATCTTGTCTCGTAGCAACGTCTCCTCATGTTTTAACATTGTCTCTTCTCTGTGTCAATTACATTTATTTTCGTAGTTACTCACACTGGCGTGCTTGTCTTTGATAGCCGCTTTTGTTCATTCACGAGTCTGTTCAGGCCCTTGTGTCATTTCCACTGGCCTTCCATTAGGGCTCTTTGGGTCTCTTCATGGACAGTCAGCAGGTACTCTTTGTTTCGTATCAGCGGCTGGTACGGCTGTCTGATGGGGTACCGTCTGCCCTGGGTTGTCTGGTTATGGGCGCTTCAACAGGTATGGATCTTCTGATGTATACTGGCCAGAGTCACAGTGCAGCTCTTTGTTGATTCATTTGCTCCTCATACGTCACATAACTTGGCGAGTCTGCTCCTGGTACCTCGAGCTGAGGGAATGGGGTGCAGGCCATATCCGGGACCTCCTCTACAGCTTCACTGGTTACCTGTGCACCATAGAGTGACCCATAAGATTCCAACTCTAATACACAAACATGGAATAGTCAATGCCCCCAAATATCTTACAGATTGTTTGCATAAGATCCGATGGAAACAATAAACTCCATCAGGAATGCTGTAAGCTTTAAGAATTTTGGAGGAACACGTTTTTAAAACTGTGCCCTGGAACTCTGGGATGATCCTCCTTGTGCCCTATGGGAGTTGTCGAGCCGTTCCAGCTTCAAGAAAGCCATAAAGATGCACTTCTTTAAATCTAACGATTAAGCAAGCACATAAAATGTGCTCTCTGATCTGCTGTTTTTTTTTTACTTTTCTTTCCTTCTGCACTTTCAGAACCTGTGGTATATGACAGACAAGACCCCTTGCCTGCTAAAATAAAATCAGAAGCACTGGCTGATTACAATGAATATTTACAGGCTAATCCTTCATCCTTAAAAATTGCTTTGTTAAATACCCACTCGCTAGTTCAACATTATGCTGAAATGTTTGATGATCTCATGAGGGAAGAAAATGTTTATCTTTTTGCCACTATGGAGACATGGCTGCATGAAGCTGCCATGCATGCCATCATCACTCCTGCAGCTCCTGAGCGTTATAACTTGAATAGCAGTAGATCGAGCTTTGTCCAAAGGTGGTGGGGTAGCCCTTATTTAAAAGAACTCTCTAAAGATAAACTCCACCAAAGTATGTCCCCCGACAGCTGTGAGGTGCTTCAAGTGAAACTCAATTTAAACCCACTACCACAATTCGTTTTTTTAAAATTATATGTCGACCACCACAACATATGCCATTTTTTGAAGAACAGTTCTTTGCTCTCGGTAATAAGACAGTGGGCCTCATTACAAGTCCGGCGGTAACCGCAGCGGTAAAACCGGCTGGTTACCGCCGGACTTGTATTACCATTCCGCCTCCGTGATTTCCGGAATTACCGGGGCATTACAACCCCGGTTTCCCGGGAATCACGGAGGCAGAATTTTGTTAATCCCCATTCCCATTGAGTCCTATGGGACTCAATGGGAATGGGGATCATGGAAACACCGGCAGCATCTCGTAATGCTGCCGGTGTTTCCTCGTCCGCCTGCAGGCGGGCGGTGTTAAACCCACCAGGTCAGACCTGGCGGGAACATCACCTCCCGCCTGCAGGAGTTGTGATCGCCCGGCATGGAAACAAAGGTGGCGGCGGGTTTACCGGCACCGTTGTTTCCATACCGGGCGATTTGTAATGAGGCCCAGTGAAACCATCATCCCAACTGGTGGTGTTGGGAGACTTCAACTACTGGGCTGTGTGAGGAGTCGGAAATGTGAGGCAGACACATTTTAGAGAGTTTTTCAAACAATGCCATTTTATTAAACCAAAATTGTAAATCCAACACCTCTCTTGCCCTACTCTAACAGGTATTTTCCAGCCTAAATAAACTAAGAAAAAACACTCTAACATACCATTTCTGGCCATCACAATTATACATTAACATAAACAAGAACGTATATGGCAATGTTTAAGGTAAACACTTGTAAGTGTAACACCTTCAGATTTCATGCTCATAACCTGAGTGAATTTCCCCTTCCCCTGGTTTAATGTCAGGTGCAACACAAAACAACAGGGAAATCCAAGGTTGAAATAGAGTTCCAACAAGGTTATTGATAAAGTCTGTTTGGATTGAATGAAACGTCCAACACTTAACAGTTCAACTCAGAGAAGATCCTTCTCCTCCAAGAAATCTAGTTCAAGAAGTTATTTAACAAAATGTACTGCTTGTCTTGCAGTGCCAGATAACACAATAACTTCTGGACTCAGATCACAGTGCTTCCTAAATGGCACCATAAAACACAAGGTTTGCTTCACAGTGCTTCTCTCTTGGCACTATGAAAGGCAAGACTATCCCCACAGCACTCTTCTTTTGGTACAATGAAACACAACAACTTCGCACAGGGCTCTTATCCTTGCACCATGAAACACAAGTTCCTCTTGTCACCATGCAATACAACTCCTCACAGTGGTTAGCTTTTAGCACCACGAAACACACGGCACTTCTCACAGTGCTTTTCTCTTGTCACCATGAAACACAACAGCTTCTACTTCTACCGGGGTGATCCACTCCCATCCTTCTACCTCTGCTTCTTTCTGGTCCACTTCCTGGAAGACGTAACTCTGTCAAATGTATACGATAATGTTTTCACTTTTCTGCTTTTTAAACACAACTTAAAACAGCTTCCCACCTTTCTGTACAAGTTATATAAAAGACAGGAGTTTCACCAATTCCCCTTGTTGCTCTGCTAGACAAGCAATGTCTTTGTCAATGTCTTTGTCTCCTTTTAACACTGCCTTCCTTCTAGAGACACTTTTAAACCACTCTTGTCTTCTGTTGTGCCACCAACCAAGTAATTTCAATTCAACCTCTATTGGCTCTGATACGGAGTTCCTGACCAATAGCTGGTTCTTCCACGTCATAGTAATTCAAGTAAAAGCTCTAGCTTTAACCCTGGTTGTAATGGTTATTCCCAAAGGAACCATTATTTCAGTCTCTTTTGGCTGAAGGCAATGTGTGTTCATCTCTTGGCTTAAGGTAATGCTTGTTTGTTCTTTTCTAGTCAGCTTTTTTGAGATTTAGCACTTGGTTTTACAAAATACAATGTTGTCAGATCTTTACTGAGGCTTGGTATTTGTGGTAAAGTCCCTTTTAAGTGCACTCAACCATTAATAACGTTGTTAGAGCTGTTTTTATAATGTACAAGGTTTACAACTTCCTTCCACATCGTATTCACTTATACGCAAGTGCTCCCTTTGTTGCACTCCATTGTCTGACACAATCCGGTCAGCTTTGTTCAATTTCACTCCTTCACAAGTGAACAGCAACTGGTTACAGTTGCCCGCCTGCACTGCCTGAGGGCTTAGGAATGCACTGCACAACTCACCGGCTGCTCAGCCTCTGTCACAGGCTGCAGGGCTTCTACCACATGTATTGTCTTTCCCAGGCAAGCTTCTCCCTTCAAGCTGCCTTCATTTCCACCACAGAGGCATGGCGTTTGGCTCACCGTGACCCCCTGAAGTACGCCAGCCACCAGGCACAGTCTGCTGCATGCTTCTTGCTGCAAAAACTCTGCAATCAGCTTCACATGGTGGAAAGTATTCAGTGTTCACGCATCCTGCTGCATGACCTCTGCAATCCAGACTTTGGAGGAAAAGGACCAACTCAGGATTGGGAACTGGAATAAGTGGATGATAAATCCTAGCATCCCTTCTTTCCTCCCACTTCTGTGGATTTTGCTAGCAACATGTTTTCTTCTGCCACCTGCTCCTGCCGCAGCAAGTACTTCTGCTGCTACAACTGCTACTACTCCTCTAAACACAACTGCATCTACTTGCCTGCACCTGAGGAAGCTTTTTAAGACTCCAAACCTCCCTCAGATGTGGACTGTTAAGACGAATTGGCTGAACTTCAGGTCTGCCCTGCTCTTCAGCCATCTTCTTCATCCCAGTACTCTTGGTATTATTGGACTTGGAGTCCCAAGAAACAACATGTGTTTTTACTAGTAATTCACTAGTCTTAACTTTAGAACTATTTTGTTTCCACATTTTAAAAAGTATTTCATCTGCTTTATCCCAGCAGGGAAAAGCAGTTCACTCATGCCACCATTTACAGATTTCCCTTCTCCATACCTTTGGGAGTAAGGGAGATGTTTAACTACATCAGGTGTAATGGGTTTCTTCTTAAGCGGGACAGTTAAAGATGCTGTATCTCATTTGCCCATATTTCTAACCTTAATATGGGGATCCTTACATGGTAATAAGCCTTTGTATGTTTTCTTATATATGAAAGGTTATTCCCTTTCAGAGGAGAATACCGTGTCCCATCCCATGGGATCACTTCACTTCTCTGTGCCCTGTCTCCTCACAGGTAATCCTCCCGCAGTACACCACCCCCAAGGTCAGGATCAGGAAGCTTATGCCTTTCCTTGGCCACCTGACAGGACACTTTAGGAAGGATCTGTTGGATTCATCACAAGTTGGGAGTGATCTGGATGTGGAAGCCATTTCTCTGCCTACCACCTTTGACTCCAAGGGAATTAATCAGCAAGTACAACGTCCCACTCATCAGGATGGTAACATCTTAGATTTGCTATTGACGCACAATGTTGATATTACCTCTATGGAGGTTACTCCATGCCATTGGCTGGATTATTATATGATCCTGTGTAAGCTCATCTTGCCATTGAATAACTCTACTGTGACCCCACCACCTAAAAGAACAGAAAAGACCAGGAACTTGAAAAACATTATCTCCCAAGCATTATAAGTTCTTGTTCTCCCTGTTTATAGAAATCTCTCATCACCAATGTTGGTTGACGATTTAACCGCCCAATTTCAGGAAACCATTTTTGCCTCCATGAAAACATAAAGCAGAAAAAGAGATACTAACAAGGACACTTGGTTCAACAGTGACTTCATTTCTGTTAGGAAGGAAAGAATGGCTACAGAACATGCATGGAGAAAAGATCCATGCCTGCAAACTCTGCTGGACAATAAAAAGGCAGCTGCAGCCTATAAAAAAGCTATTTTTCTGCCAAATGCCTCAATTATAACTCCAGAATTGCTGAGGCAAAGGTGAGTTTGCGTGAGATGTTCAACATTCTTCATGAAATTGAAGGGAAGAACCTGAGACCACAAATCGAAAAAAAATACATGGGGCCAAGTTATTCAGGAGGAATTGTCTAGGAAAATCTCTGCACATCAACAACACGTTAAATTGCGTCTAAATAATTTAAACTCCCCTACTGAAGTTAACATCTACTTTTCATCAAGTGACGGAAAATTACACTCTTTCCATTTTAAGGAGTATGAAAGCCACCTCTTGCCTTGGGGATGCTTGCCCAGCAGGCATCATTTAGGAGTCTGTGGCCTTCATTGCGTGGATTACAGCAATGATCAATGCATGCTTTGCTGAAGCCTCCCTCATGGCTGTATCGAAAGAGGCCTGAATAATGCTGCTCTGAAAACAGGACACTCTTGAACCTGCTATACCAGGAAACTATCACCCTATCACCAATGTCGCCTTGACATTAAAGATCTTGGATAAAGTGGCATGCTGTAGAGTTTTTTGAAACCCAGAATCGGTTGGGGACTCACCATTCAGGCTTTTGACCTAGATATGGTACCGGAACTGCCCTTCTGGGCCTTAAAACGAACATCATTGACATCCTTGATCAAGGTCACATTGCTTTACTGATGCTTCTTGATCTATCAGCTACTTTTGACCTTGATGACCATGCTCTGCTCACCAAGAGACTTTCAGATGTCGGAAGATGTTGAATGTCCACTACTAATTGGATAACATCTTTTTTGGGCCCCAGGAATGCCAGGATGGCAGTGGCCAAATCCCAGACCCCCAAGACCTCCCCGCCCCGTATTACCTGTGGTGTTCCTGAAGATTGTGTCTTTCCCCCATGCTGCTTAACATCTATGCTAGGCCTTTGTTTGAACTATTGGATAGCATGGGGTTCTGCTAAAACAACTACGTAGATGTCATGCAGGTCCTTTGAAGTGGACCAGCAACTATGCTCTGGACAAAGTGGCTAAGAACTATGCCCCCCACTTATTGGATGGCCCTGAACGCCCTCACTTTAAATGATGAGAAAACGGAGCTGCTGATCATACGCTCCAGCCTGAGCTTCAAGAAACCTGACCCACTTTACAGCCATGTTTCTATTGCAGGATGCACATTTGAAGATCGTAGTTGTGTATTTTGATGCTCAAATGAACCTCAATAGGCTCATTTGCGTTCATTGTGTGCCTATATTACTAATATGCTGTTGCAAACAAGACCCTACTTGTCTCCTGCATCTCCTGTTCCCCTTATCATCTGTCTGTTCTATGGCTTTTATGTGCACCATGGGGCCTCCAGGTGTGTGTGTGTTATAAAAACCAAGTAAATTAAAGTACTCAGTATGGGTGCATAGCTGGCAGTGACTACATGACCCCACATAGACTGCAGTAAAATCACACAACTCACTATAGTGACATCTTTGCACCACCCCCTGATGAGATGCGAAGATCACCACAGAGAATAATGTGACCTACACATCTCTGCAATGAGTGCAAAAGACAAAGCACATTCTCTGTGCTGCTTTTATTCGAGCTAATTTTTGAGAGTCTGGTCATACATGTTCAACCTTGCACTGCGTTAACAGCACAAAGCTCACTGTCGGAGCATATATGACTGTTTACATGTGCCAAAATATGAATCCTCCCTCTGTCCCTCTGTTGTGAAGCAGAGATTGCTCACCCAGGTAAAATGAATTTTATATCAATAGAAAGCCTCACTTGCATGTTTTTGTTTTCCACCCTATTGGACTATGCACACAGTAGATTACTCCTGTGTTTATCTTCATCACATGCTCCCGTAATAAGATTGTCTTGAGCTCTCGATCTGTCCTTTCTTCATCTTGCTGCAGAAGCTGATTTATAAGGGTGCATAGCAAATGTAAGGGAAGGAGAGAAAAGAAAACCATTGCCTCTACAGGACACCATGTACAGATCTACAGCTCTTCCCTATCGGACTACAATACTTAGGGCATGATTCATGGAAGTATTTTATTATTGCGTAATCCCATAGGAAAACATTCCCTGAATCAGGACCTTAGTCGTCCAAATTCTACATAATTCTTGTCTGTGGGAGGGCGTTTCCACTGTTTTGGTAGTAGACTGTGGATAACATTTTAAAAATCCCAAGGGTTAGTAGCCATATGTGGATCTGCTGATGGTGCACCCAGTACCATAAATCTCATTCACTTTCTCGCTCATAACTGGAGGGATGGGCCTAGCCATTGAAGGGAGAGCAGGGAGAGCAGAAATCGACAGAATTACACAATGATATCAATGAAAGGCACAATGAATAACTGTGCAGTTCTCCCAACAAAGAAGTCTTAAAAAGGTTTGGGTGCTTCAGAAAAGTGGGAGGGGGCCACTGGATTTGTGAGAATGAATGAATCAGCTGGATCATTGCTTGGCATCATCATCAAACACCACATTAAGAGGTAATCCTCTCTCCCCGAGTTTGAGGCAATTTTAATGATTTTTATGAACACTTGTTCACACCACACTGAATAAGAGCATAGAGTTTCCCTTGAAGTGTCCCCGTCTGCAAGGCACCCTGGTGTGTACAGCGCTGTGTCACCCATGACAAATGCCCGCCCTGACCAAAACATTTCCCAAGGTAAAGTTCTATAAATAAAACCTCCCATTGCAAAGATTCCCAAGAACACAATGGGCATCTAACATGTCCAGGTTACAAGGATGAAATTAGTAGAATTTTGCATTCCCTGCTGTATCCCTTCATCCTGCCAAAATGCAAAATTGAAATAAATAAATGCTTATTGACCAAATTGGTCAGACAATGTGAAACTATACAGCAGACAAAAACCCATACATCCATTCTGAAGCAAATCATAGAACGTTTTATGCCCATTGGACCTAATATTAATGTGGCTTTTACTAAGGACACCTCTATTGAGGAAGTGATCAAAACCCACACTTCCACTCCTCTCTTGAAGCTAATTCCTAAAGTAAAGAGTGTGATACAAGTTTGTCAGGTGACAAATAATAAATCACTAAAAGTTCTCAAGAACAATATTAATCTTAAAGCCCCTGAAGGGATCGTTATAACCAGAGACATTTCCATTACAAGAGACACTGATGGTTCCATTGTTAGCAAAAAAAGGGAAAAAAGAGTTCCAAGATGCTTAAGTGGAATAATTGAAAGTAGAGAAAATACAAACATCTAAGAAAGCCTCACTCCAAACATAAATGACCCTAGATCCTTGATCATCACACTGATTACAAATAAATCTGATTTATTTGAAATTGGGCAATTGATCAAAATCCATTGGAGAAAATGAAGAAAAGAAGAGAAAAATAAATTTAACTCAATTAGAAAGAAAAGTAAATCTAAAACTATAAACAATAACAGCAATAAAGATATACATGACTACTTGGGAGAAGGCAGCATGCACTGGGTAAACAAGATGGGTCACTGTCTGACTGACAAAGACAAAAAAGAGCACACCAAGGATGACTCTGCCATTTTGGAAGATATACAACAGCTTTTTCATATTGATCATTTAGAATCTATGTCAATACTTTCCAAGTTACAAGTGCTAGAAACAAGAATGCTGCTTGAATGACTTCACCTTTTGATACCACTATTAGGAAGATCATGCCCTCCGATATGAATTTAACGCAGGTTGTATATAACGTTTGAAAAGACCTAAGCTATTGAGGATAATGCACCCAATATAACCAAAGTGAGCATTTCTAATAATGACTGTCATGGCAAGGTCTTGACACATGCAGCTCATAATATCAAAAGGGCTTTAAGAATCTAAAGTCTTTTTTGTTTTAGTAACTAATATCTATTAAACAGTTTGACCATTGTATGTGGGTTTTTACGACAGGTGTTATTCCACGGAATTCTTGCCGATAAAACATGTAAAAACTTTTGTGGGGGAGGAGGGGGTTTGTTGGGGTTTTCCCCCCAAGCTCCCTGTCATTTACCTATTTTTTATTCCCACCAACCCTTTATATGCCCTTTCCAAAACCCCCAAAACATTTCAGAAGGCTTTTTTTGAAAAATGTTTGCAGAAAAACACCTGTCGTAAAAACGGGTGTCGATGAAAGGACTGCGTACCTGTAAATCTTTGTCAACAGATTCCCCCATTACGTATCATCTCTTCTAGAGACACTGAAGTTGTAGACATTTTAGGGCACCCTAATTTTTCATTTTTATCATTCGACAGCTTTGTGCTTTTTACTTAAATATCCGGCTGACTTCTATAGATTAGGGTCTGATTGCACATTAGAGACAATTATGAAAAACAGGGTCACAAGCATTTCACTAGACACCTATATGCCTCAATACAGGACAACAAGTACTTCACTCAGAATCTTAAACATCTAGCTAGGGTGCCTACAGAAAGAAACCATCTATTACAACATAGTGAAGACATTAGGGTTGTCTCTAATTTGAGAGGTCATAGAGTGATCAAATCATCGATTATGCAGAGGATCGGGAAAATATTATGGAGGAAGACTGGTGATGGCTGTCTAGCTTCTTCTTTTCCTAATACAGCTCAGACAATGGTGCTCCTACTTCCTTATCGGTATTTTAAAGAATATAATCCCACAACTGATTTTCTTAACAAATGCAAATCTAGATTCAGAAAGATTATCCATCCTCAGCCAACACGTGTTTTGACTGTTGGGTGGTCTTCCTCAGGGCTGGATATCACATTGTTTTAAAATTCAATCATCAGAAATTACATTTAAGAATGCCCATGGACAACATCTAAAAGTTGTCAAATAAATGGAAAATTCAAATAACAAACAAGAACATAATTAATTAATGAACAGATTTCAAATTGGTTCATTTGTTATTAAGTACATATTGAGATTATAACATCCAAAGGTAGGCATCAATTTCATCCTGTACCATCATCATTTTACATTTTTTTGTTCCAAATTCAAATAACAATTTGTACACCCGACAGACGTATTGCAGAACCAGAGAAGAGAGCCAGAAAGGGAAGGGGAAAAAAGGAAGATATATTCAAAAATGTATATCATAACACCCATAACATGAAACTCTCCCACACCTAAGTTTTCCCTAAATGTGATGGTGCCACCCATGCCCGCCACCGTCCAACTCAACTAATAAATTCACCCTACATGTGACAGATTGTGATCCAAAAGGACCAGTTAATGTTCTATTCCCAAATGTTCTTGTCGTCATTTCCTCAAAGGGTTATTAAATCTGATCCTAATTCTCTCTACTCATATCATTAATATCATTGTCATTCATTTTAAATGGTATTTGTTTTGATCTATTCCATTCCCCATAGAAATATTATTGACCAAATGCTACCCCTATATTCACCAAGTAGCCCAAACACTGTGTCCAAAAACCTACTATCCATCAACATTGTGACCAACCCCTCAATTGAAATCATATTCACTGAAACACTTTAATCGTGTCCAGAACTTTGTTTGCGTATTCTCTCATGTGTTTAACAGTTCTCTCAGTGTGTCCTGTGGACCAATTAACATGTTTTAAGATCAATTAAATACCTCTCTTAATCATATGATAACACCAATTAGATGGAGCTTCACTTATCTCACATACATGGGTAACTATTTTCCTTATATCACCCAGTTTCCAATGTACAGCTCATTTATTTCAAGTACCCTGAAGAGAGATTGACACACTATTAGCTCTTCCGCACACCTCTAAATTCATATACCACTCCAATAGTCTGAAACGTATGTCTCAAAACCTAAATCTCGAGATTGCCCTAACAAATCAATTTAATTGTACGTGGCTCCATATGTTCTCGGGCAGAATCCTTTTGTTATGTCCTTACAATGTTTTTACAACTATTTGAAAATGAAAATCAAACAACACTGCTCAAATCCTCATCCCATTAACTGTAACCTTATCATTGACACATTAAATATCTCCTTGATCTTCATACTCACATGATCTATAAAGTTTCCTTTCACAGGGTCCTCTTAGGGATGCATGGCATTCTGCGCTGTATTCAACCTTTTGTCACCATTTTAAAGTGTCTATTTATAAAGCCTGTGACATGGTGCATCACACAAGCAATATCACACACTCATTTCAATTAGTAAACATGGCGTTCTGCCATTTTCCACCCTAATCACTCAATAAAATGATTGTTTTAGTTCTCTAGTTAGTTGATATTTCATCTATCAGGACACTACCCTTACTGATCAGGACACTACCCTTACTGATCCTTTTCCAACAGAAATGTTAATCCTCACTATCCAATTGTACTACTTTGTCTCCGTTTTCAGAGGGCCACACAAGAAATCTTACCCATCCTGAAAAGTGGCCTTCACGTCTCACATGCTCTGAATTGTATTAGCTTCTATGTATAATTCTACTATTGCTAAAAACAAACCTCCTTCAAATGAGTGCTGTGACAGATCGCATGTGCAATGCTACTGACTAATTTGCATTGATTAAAATAGGAAGCCACCATTTTCCATGCTTAGTTTTACCATTTAATCTATTCTCTCATATATTTAGCTGAATTCCACTGTACTGTCCATGTGCCTTTTAACACAATAATTCAACCACACTCGCATTAAAAAATCTCATCAATCCTTAAAGAAGACCACATCTAACCCACACTGTTCCAAGTTTGACACAACAAATAATGAAATATATAGACTGCCTTTTTTTCTACAGGTTCAGCAAGAATAGTATAAAGACTGGAGGGGGGTGTCTGTACTTCTTCTCTCTATATGGTAGAGGAGAGGCACAGAGGACCCCAGCCAAGATTCTCTATTCGGTAGCTAGGGTCGAGCAATCAAGGCCTAGCTTCTCAGGAGGTGATGTAGGCTGGTTCTTAGGTACAATGTAGTCCCCAAGCCCCCACAAAGGAATGTGCACACACTGTATTAGTTAAAACACAGTCTTTATATAATTAATATTCAAGGTTATGTACACTATCATAATAACTCATTTTGTGCTCAGAAAATCAATAATGGTAAATATATACAGTTCTAAAGTGGTAACGCAATTATTTTCATTAAAGTGCATCAACTATACTGTCAAAATGCCACACAGATCAATGAAGAGGAAACCAGCAGTAGAGAGTGGAAGGAAAGCAAGATGGTTGAACAGTTGGCAGAATACTGGCCTTTACCAACTAGGCACAATTCTGTGTGGAGATCCCCCCCCACCTGGGCAACCTGTAAAGCAAAGATGTATCACAAGCCCAGTCCATATATTGTTCTACGAGTCTTATTTCCCTCTACAATAGTTCTACAGCTCCAATGTACCTGGAATTGTAGCGTTCATTGTCGGGGAATCGACGGCCCTTCTTGAGTGCCCTCCTTTTAAGGCAAGAGTCACGGGTCGTTGAACGACCGATGGAGAACAGGGTGAACTACAGCGGTGAAGTGGCAGCTTCGTTCCTAGCGGTGGTCGTCGACGACAGAGCGTTGGTGTCCTGCAAGGAAGAGGGTAAGGGTAGTTCTGGACCGCAAAGAGATGTTGAAGAACTGTGGCCCAGCAAGGACGTCGAGTCATCAGCATCTCTGTGGTCTTTAGGTGGCGGGAAACCCACCGGCGGATGCTCCTTAGCGCGTCGACGGTCGGGCCTTCTCTAGCGGGATAAAGAGGGCGGCAATGCAGACGAAAGCGTCCTTGGCTCAAATTAAGTTCTTAGGCAAACAGGTGAACGGCGGCTCCAGTCAGCGATGTCGGTCATCGACAGTGGCGGACAACATTCCGGGCGTTTCTCTTTGGGATTCCGCTGCAGTCCCCATCTCCGGTCGGCAGCCTGTCGTAGGTCTGTCTACCAGGGAGATTTGGCAAAGATAAGCTGGTGCACAATGGTTCCTCGTAGCTCGGGAAGAGAGTGCCTTATCAGGACCTCTCTGGGTCAGTTCTTGGAGACACAGCAGCTTTCAGATTGTGAAGGAGAGCAACAGCAATTCTTCTCTTCCAGCAGGGCTTCAAGGTTAAGCTTCAGTTTCACTCCAGTTACTCTTCAGCTTCTGAACACGAATTCTAGCAGTGAGAGGCCCCCAGATATACTAGTTGATCTCCCATTCATTCTGCTTGGTCACACTCAGGCAACCAATCGGTCAGAAGGGCATTCATGTAGGCAGGCATCCAATCAGGTGCATAGTGCATTCAGGCCAGTCACTCCTCTCCAGACACTCACAACAAGTTATGTGTATTGGGACAAGTACCCAGCCATTCAACACTCCACACTGCATTTATACCAGTTCCGGACAGGGCTGTCTCAGTCATTGTGTCAACCACCAGATAATAGACACCCACAACACAGAATGCATATTCGTCACACACTCCATTCACCCAGGTCCCACCCACAGGGTGCACTCACAACATACAGTCACTGGGAAGGCTCCGGCCAGTCTGGCCTGGACTTCACAACAACACCATATATGGAACTTCCACCCAACAGCCGGTCGGGGGAAGGGACAGAGTCAGGGCTTCCCAGGACTTTGGGAAAACAAGGTAATAGGCAATAGAAAGCAAGAGGCCACAGGGGCCATCTTGTTTCCTATCAGGAATCAACTGATTCCAATGGCAGGGCCTGTGTATCCCAAATGGAGGATACCCAATGTCAAATGTCAAATTCAGCATGGAGCTGCCACCAGCCCATACCCTGCTCTGTGGGCCACACACAGGTGCTCAAAAACATACACTAGGGGCACAGGGTTGTACCCCCACCCATGGGTGCCATAAGGGTATCCCATGGGTCTGTACACCAAACCAAAAGAGAGAGCTGCACCGCCAGGAGTCCCACATGAACTCCTGCGCGGAAAACACAACAGAACACATGATAAAAAGCAGTAAAGGACAAGGATACTGAGGCCATGTCCCTCCGATGCATTTCCAGCATCACAAATAGCATGTCTAAATCTGCATGTTATACTGGACCATATTCGGGCCCGATTTCACCAGGCCATATTCATTCCACTATTGGATCATAACACTTGTTCCGTGTTATAACTCTACCTTAGGGACTCACAGCAACCTTAAGCAACAGCAAGTAGCAACTTGTATCATCAAAAAGGTAAATACCTAAGGTGCACACTATCCCACGTCATTTCCAAGATATATTTGATTCTATGATTTTTAATGGAGAGAATAATCTCCAACATTGTTTTAAATATGTGAGGTGTGATGTAATAGCATCAATCCTAACTTGTTCTCAAGATGGTCTATAATCGCTATTCATGACCAACATGCCCATGCCATGGCACCACACTCTTACATTCTAGTTTTCTTGTAGTATATTATACATTGAGACATTCCTTGTCCTACTCTAATATTCATATTCCAAGATCATATCAAATTCACTTGAAGCACATTCAATACATGTGGTGTCTTGTCAGTTTAATCACACCCTCCCTTCACAAAAAGAACCCCATTTCATGATTTGTATTCAAACCTTTCTCAATAGTTCTGTATTTACAGATCATCAATGATTCATTCTGATGAAGCAACCTTTCTCTGTCACTTCCTCTGGTTTCACACGTATAAATTTCAGGCCCACAAATTGAACATCCTTCTTTTTTCCCATCTGATGATGTTTCTGCCAATGCATAGAAAATGGTAGTCTTACATCGTACTGACCCAAAGCATTCAGCTGTTCTCTAATGAGCACCCATAGCTCCCTAATGCTACTACCTATATTTATGCTTCCACATAGACAGATAATTCCATTAAATGGCATACTTAGATCTACAATTGATAAAATCCTTAATTAGCAAAGGCTCCTCGATATTAATCACAATATTTTTGGATTCTTAAGCATGTTGGCACATATTGCATGTACTACACTTGTAGAAGTCTGTTAAATCACGGCAAAGACAAGTTCTCTCTGTTCAGATTGGTCTATGAAATAAAGAGCTTAATGTGGTTTTAATGAACAGTGCTTTAGTGTATACAAAGTTTGGACCTTCTTCAATGTAGTGTCTTAAATCCTCATCCAGTGTTAAAATGTGCCAATGTTTTTTTAACAATTTGAACAGTTGATGACCCTCCATTGAATATCTGGTATTCATCCTCCTCACATTTTGATCAGTTGCAACTCACTTGTTTTTTTGGTTTCAACAATTCACTTTTCTGCATCACTAATCCCCTCTGTCTGGCTTGTCTTACATCCTGTTCTCTATAACCTCTCTGCAAAAATCTCTTTGTGAGGACTTTCCTCTAGCTAATCTGTAATTCTGGTGCAATTCCTCCTCTCTCTTATTAATTCACCTGTTGGTATATTTTTGATAATGCTAACCTTATGACAGCTTGTAGCCGGTAGGATCAAGTTCACTTCTGTGGGTTTCCTGAAGCTTTTTGACAAGATTGGTTGATCTTTATCTAGCTTCTTACCCAATAATTACCCAAGATTAGGTAGACCCTGCCCACCTAATTACATTGACCTGCGTTTCGCTTAACTGTTCCATGAAGATAGGATTTTTAATTGCATTAATTTATTCAGCATCATAGCCCTGCAAGCAACTTGGGGCCCGATTTACAGAACATTTTGCGTAGAGCAAGTGTACTTTGCCCACGGAAAACTATATCCTCTGATTTACAGATCTGACTTTGCGCTTGTCCCTGGCGCATTGCACAATGTTCGCACGCACACATTGCACGAGGTGTGAGGGAATGGCCAGTGCAAAGTACAAGAAGGGGGTGGAATATGCAAACATCCTCATTAAAGTAGGGAAACAAGGAATAACATGGGCATTGGGAGGGAGGCACCGTGCAAATATACAAACACGCCCTATGAAATGCAAACAGACTCATATTTACAGATTCAGTTGTGCATCCGAAATCCCACCATACCAGTGGAGGCCTGCTACAATGCAGCCCACATTTGGAGTGCTGAAATCATGGTCCCACTGCCCGGACCATTCAAGCCGAGTATTTTTTGTATGCACCATCTGCGTCATGTAAAATCATATTAGCATGTTGCATCTTGCATAATATAGCCACATGTTGCGGCATACCAATAGAGGTGCATGAGGAGTTGTGGCTGCAGCCACAAGCAGTGCGAATACCATTAGCAAGCCAAAGAGTGAGGGGCCAGCACATACGAAATCAGCTCGTCAAGACATACTTCACATGAATAACATCCAGTGTGAAAGTCACACCATAGCCACATCCATGATGGTCTTCAATGATGAAAAATGGCAAGCACAGTTGGGCCATGAACAACAATCTGAGAATGGCAGTCCAGTTTGGACATGTGGTGTGTGCTTCATTCTCAAAAAACACACATATTCTCCATCTACATCCTTCACATGAAACCTGAAAACATGGTTAGTGTCCTTAGTATTACATATTGCACTCCCCAAGTCACTTATCCAAGCATACAAATATATATAACAGGGCCAATGGGCTACACAGATCAACCAATAAAGCAACATGGACAAGACCCATTAAACAATGTCACACAAAGAGCATGGCACACCATCCCATATTGAGCCACATCCATTACCTGTTACTGACGCATGAATATCTAATATGTACATTGTCATTGACTATCTCCCTGATAATAAGCATGTACCATTTAAATGCCACTGAAAGCAGACCCCCTACCCTGGTGGAGGGGCCACAAGGTTGGGCTGGGTGCAAAGTGCCAGTGCAGCAGGAGAACTGGCTACTGTAGGCAGCAGCCGCTCAGGACTCGCTGGGGGCAGCATGAAGGACACTCCAGCACAACAATGCGTGCACAGCGGGTGGCCTGGTGGGGGTGGGCTGGGGGTTCATCAGCTGGGTTTCGTGAGTCTGCTGTCCAAGGACCAAGGCTCTGGGCTCGGTGCTGTGGTATTTTCCCTCCAGTGAGGGCTGTGGCACCTGAGGACCATAGCTGGGTTAGGGGTGAGCTGCCGCCCTGCATTGTAGGATGGTGCCCAGAGGCCTGGGTTATTGTGGAGTGCAGACCCGGGACATCACTGCCTTCCCTGTGGAGCCCTGTCCAGGACCCAGGTCCCACCATGACTGCCTGCACCAAGCCTGTATATCCAGCTGCTGGGCTATGTTGGGATTCACATTCCATTCTGGCCCTTTGGTACCATTTGGTGTATGCCCGGTGCTAAGGGCTGACATCCCAGTGTGTCCCGGTCTACCTCACAGAGCCATGCCAGCTCTTCCACTGGGATCCCTATCAGAGCCCATGTCCCACATGGCCCGCAGGTTCCGGCCTTACTTCAGCCTCGCTATGGGCCATTGTGCGATGCCTGCACTGATGGCACCCAGGCCACCTCTGGGGTGGTTGGCTTTCTGGTGCACATGTGCAGGCACGGGGGGCATCCAACAGCTGCACCACGCAGGTGCTACCTCAGGTGGACACTTCCCATCCACCGTTATGCCCCCACAGAGAGTATGTTTCAATTTGAGGGGGATGCATGGATGCAAAATCAAGAGGTTTTGGGGTGCTCCTTGTGGGTGTGGTGTTATGTATGTGGGGTGTAGATTGGTGGCTGTACATAGAGTAGGAATGGGTGTGGGTGTAGGTGAAATTTGCATTTGGGGGGTGAAGATTGGTAGCTGTACAGGAAGTAGGAATAGTGGGTATAGGGTCAATTTGCATTTGGTGAGCATGGTCTTGTAACACTACTGGGACTGTGAATGGTTGGAATATGTGAAAGTAATGGTGATTGCTTGTGAGTAATCATCCTGCAATGTTCGATTATTTTTGCTGCATCTATTGACACGGTTCACATTGTAAATAGCCTCCTTATGCGCTGCATTTGCACCACGCAATTTTAGCGCATGCGCAAACACTTTTGCGCAAACTTAGTGCTTTTTTCTGTACATCAGGCCCTTGTTTACTTAATTAAATCCCTCTTGATTGTCATATCACCATCCAAAAAGTAGCTACTAAAGCCCTTTGGGGGGGGTCCAAAAGGTTGTACACTCATTATAACCAATAGTTATTTTAATTTGATTAACCTGAATATTCCTTCCAATTTTGTTTAGGTAGGCATTGTAACGGGGAAGTTGAGGGATAAAATACTGCTTCCTTTATTGGTCATTGATATATATGGCCCTCCTGGCAAGGGTCCTAATTCTAGGCTGGTATACATTATCAATGAATTAATTGAATATTATTTGGATAGATCTCAAAAACTAGTAACGAGAGATTTTAATGTCAAAATACCGACACACCTCTACTATTATGAGTAACTGGGTCTAGCTATTATATATTGACAACAAATTAACTTAGGAGCAACACATTAATAAAAAGAAGCCAAAGTAAGATAACAATTGGGTATGATCATGAGATTTCCTTGAACGCACGCGTGCTACTCTTTAAAACCAATTATTTATGTGTACAAGGCCAACATTTCCACAGTTATTCTGTATGGAGCAGAACTATGGACTGGTAAATTCCGTACACAAAATTAAATTGTTGGAAAATAGGTATCTCAAAACAATTGCTAAACTACCAAAATCCACACCGATTGAGTACCTATTCTTGGAACTAGGTATAACCAGCATCAACAGTCCACTTAAGCTGAGAAGACTGAATGTATTTCTGAAACTTGCTAATTCTCCACCAAACATTCTGCTACATTTTATATAATGGCAGAAAGTATTCTGGGATTTACTGGTATTGGCTTAAGCACTCTAGTTAAGGAAGCTCGATATTGATGTGCCCGCCCCCTTTTGAATCTTACTTGCATCCCCTTGTTCGATTTAGAACCCATTTAGGAAATGATTTGTGAGGTCGATATGGAACAACCTCTTACTGATCTTGCTGATAATTTGCTCAGTGAACAATACTTTGCCAAGTATTTATGCTACTTCAGGCGATTATTTAGATGTGTACCCGAGTAACAGGATAGATATTAATTACATGGCTGCTGTAGACATTGTGGTGAGTTGACTCTCGAAACTAATAGTAATCCTTGAATGTGAGAGTTGAATAGTGATCACAAGGAGTACATTACTGGCCTGCGGACGTGATTTGAAAAACATTGATTTCATGAAATTAGGGAAGGAATTTTATGAAGGCAATCATGAGGTTTTAATATATCGCTTGACAAAAATGTGACACTTTATTAAACAAATCTTTGAAATAGAATGTATTCACTGGGTTTTACTATGTATGAAATCTTGTGCTATTTTAATGACTGTTTATTGTATAAAAAATGAGCTATACTATACTAAATAAAAATACACAAATAATTGAATACATACTAAAGTAAATTAATGAATATTTAAATTGGTTGATGTTGTCGCGATTTGCAATGTCGGCAGATATTCCACGCCCACATGACCTTGAACGATGCCCCTTGTACTGTTGCTTGATGTTTGGTAGGCGCCTGTTGAAATTAAAATGAAAACAGGTGTCACGCTCTTTACTGTACTATATTGTACTGTATGCTGAATGGCAGAACGAGCTGTAAACAATACCTTCCTGTACAGTGTGTACCAAAGAACACAGATGCAAAAGAGTATTCTATCTCTTTTTGTGTGACGGCTCTTCAAAGCATGATATACTGTCGCCCCTGGTAGATATGCAATAGGTAGCGTATCCCAGTTGCTTCAGGTGCCACACTGTGGAGGGAGTAACCAATGGCAGGCATTTTTTGCGCAGGCCTTTGGTGATGGGAAAGAATACGTTAATCACCCAGAGGCCAGGCCAGTTCATGACACAAGAGATTTCATTTAAGTTAAGGTGGCTAATAACGGCCAAAATTACAAATATTGATGTATCTATTTTTATTTTATTGTGTATTTGTAAAGTGCTTGTATATCAAGTAAATTGTGTTTCAAAGCACCCACAGGGCAACAGGGAGGGAACATGGGAATGAAAAAAAATAAAATGAAAGATAAAGGTGGACCTACTAGGCCTTGTGAGCATTCAGAATGTGCAAGTGGAGAGAGAGAGAGAGAGAGAGAGAGAGAGAGAGAGAGAGAGAGAGAGAGAGAGAGAGAGAGAGAGAGAGAGAGAGAGAGAGAGAAAGGATGCGGGAATGGGGGTAAGTGCCTGGGTGAATGGTTGGCTTCCAATAAATAAGTGCAGGCCTGTGGTGGCATGTACCAGTGGGTGCCAGGCAAGTGCTGGGAGGGGGCAGTAGCTGACAGCGATTGGGTGTGGGACATCTCAGCAGCTGTGGGTTTTTAGCAGAGCAGGGGGGAAGGAAAGGAGGAGGTGAAAAGGAAAGTCTCGAGGAGCTTCCGGAATTTGAAGAGATCGGGCTCAAGACGAAGAGGAAGTGGAAGGCTGTTCCAAAGCCTGCTGAGGAAATAGATCAGCCACAAGCTCTCTGTTTAGCAAAGCACTTGACACACAGAGAGTTGGTGCCAGTAGAACGTAAAGATTTGTAGGGAGAGTACTTAGGAAGAGAAAGTTGTAGATAGCATTGTCCCTGGCACCAGACAGCCTTATGGATGATGCAGAGGGATTGGATCATTATCCTTGCAGCAGTTGAGAGTTTTTAGGGCTGGAGTTATGCGGTCCCTGGCTTGAGGCAAATGATAAGTCTTGCGGACCTATTCTGGATTAGCTGGAGGGGTCTTAGAGAAGAAGAAGGTAGATTAAGGAAAAAGCTATTACAGTAGTCTAGCCTAGAAAGAACCAGAGATCTAGAGACATTGAGCTTCTGGGGGAAAGTGAGAAAAGGGAGAATTCCTTTGAGGATGTACAGTTGAAAGTGGGCCTTCTTGGCAAGGTCCTAATGTGAGGGAGGAAGGAAAGAGAGGACTCGAAGATGATTCCAAGGTTTCTGGCTTCAGATGCAGGAGAAGGGGGAGAGCCCATTAAAGATGGCCATAGTGAGGGGAAGAAAGAGGGAGCAGGAGTACCAATAGGAAGGACCTCACTCTTGCTGGCATTGAGGCAGAGATCACTGGTAGTGCATCAGGTCTCAATAGCAGATAGGCAGTCGGGAATGATGGAAGAAGTAAGGAGAGGGTCAGAGGGAAGTTTGAAGAAGAGTTGTGTGTTATATGTGTAACACTGGAAGTTGGGGGTGAAGAAGGAAATGAGGTGTGAAAGTGGAGCAAGATAGGTGTTAAAGAGTCAGGGAGAGAGGTTGGAGCCCTCAGGGAAACTGCAGGTGGAGAAAGAGGTGTGGGAGGAGAAAGAGCCCACAATAACCTGGGATGGATAGTCACTGAGAAAGGAGGTCAGCCAGTCCAGTGCCCGCTCCCAGATACCCAAGGTATCATGGAGCTGTTTTAGGAGGATGGCATGGGTGACCGTGTCAAATGCAGAGGAGAGATCAAGTAGAATCAGAACAGCTGGAGAGTTGGAATAAAGAGATGCGAGGAGTTCCTCACGGTTGTTCAGAAGAGCAGTTTGCATGCCTCTGGATGCTTGGAATCTAGATTGATGGTCGTGGAAGCAACCAACAAGTTCAGTGTGCTGGGTAAATAGGGGGAAGACCAGATTCTCAAAGAGTTTCCCAGGGAAGGGGGTAATAGATATAGGGCGGTAGTTGGCTGGCCAAGTGGGGTCTGAAGAATGGTTTTTCAGGAGATGGCACACAAGGGAGTGCTTGAGGGAGGAGGGGAAATATCCAGTAGCAAAAGAGTGGTTGCAGAAATCAGAAAGTGCAGGGGCAAGAGAGTCAATGATGTCCTCAATGGTTCTGGAGGAGCAGGGAGAAACCTGTTTGGAGGAGACCTTCATGGAGCAGACAACTCTGGTGACCTCAGTAGGTGTGATAGGGGAGAAGGAGTAGAGCAAGGCAGAGGGACAGTGGAAGGCCATATGGGGTATGGGGGTGGACCCATGGGAGGGGGAGAGCGACACATGGGTGCCCAGGATGTCCTGAGTTTTTGCATTGAAGTGTGTGGCCAATGCGTGGCAGAGGGCCTGGGAGGGGAGAGGTGAGGAGGAGACTGAGGAAAGGGTTGGCTAGTTCCATGCAGATTTTAAAGAGTGTGGGCGGTGTTGTTGGATGCACCAGAGACGCGAGCCTAGATGTGGGCCCTTTTCTTGGTTCCCAAACCCAAAGTTACTACTTTACACATTATTTAAGTTCCCACTCTTTAAGGCAAGGCTTTTATGTAAAAGGTAACAATCTAAGGAGAGAGGAGTTCAAATCCGATGAATGGACTGGAAAATCTTTTGTCTGTAAATAGTACTGTTGTGAGCATGGCCAATGTAACTATCCGAAAATGCCATGCCCCTTTTTTTACTCAAATCACTTCCTTTTTGCTTTACTGGGTGTCTCTTTGAAACATCCATCGGGATTCGGGCAAAAAAGACATTGGGACTCATTACGAGTTTGGAGGTAGCCATGCCGTTTTTAGCGGCATGGCTACCCCCAATCTCAGGTCCGGGTCATGCAAAATGGGATTTAGCGGGCCATATTGACATTTGCGGGCACGGTAAAACCCATTCTCGGGACCTGGACCTGGTACGTCCCCATTCCCATTTGAGCCCCCATAGGGCTCAATGGGGATGGGGAGGATGCTAACAAAGGACCCGTTAATGACGGGTCTGTTGTTAGCATCCTGGTCTGCTCGCGGGTGCCGGTATGCACGTCTGGCCAGACCAGACATCCATACCACCACCCACGAGCAAACTCGTAATGTGACGGCCCGACACTGTTCATACCATGTCCGCCAAAAAGAAGAATAGTGCGTGTGCTTGATTTTAAGTGTCTAATACACACAAGGTAAACGACGTCCCTAGTTGGACTCCAGAGGGAACACATAGTACTCGATTTCATACATCTAAACACTGCCTTAGTGATTTTTGTAATGTATGTGATAGTTGCAGTTGTGCAAAGGAGCAATGGCACAAGCTGGAGCAAATAACAGGCGTTATTCTCGGTTCTCTCAGAGCCCTCTTTGGAATATTTCTATTCGCCTCTATAATGACGAGAATCACGTCCAAACAAGTCTATTCCGGTGTCAGTATGAAGGATGTTAAGAAGTTGTAGTAAATAAAAGCAGTTAACATCTGGCAAATAATTACTATCTGCGAGACCTTTTCTTTGTTCCAGAAGCTCGTGAGGGCTGGCATTGCATATTTATGAAAATCCAGCATTTGCATTTCAAACCACTGCATACAAATTAACACGAATTAATCCAAAGGAAATGTGATTGGATAGGATCTATTTACTAAGGGTGGGCCGACAGTTTACGGCAATAAAAGGAGTTCCAAAAATACATGCACTATGTGAAAATGAAGACATGGACGATGGTTATGCGAAGTTGCCTGAAGAGGGCAGCAGAGCCCCACACACCATTTGAATGCCTGGCAGAGACCGGCTTTTGACATAGATTAGTGAAACCCGTGATTGTATGGAAAAACTCAACGGGAAAGCGATACTGTTTTATCTATCAAGTAGTTTCAAAAAAGCAAGTCCAGTGTCTGGTTCTGCCACTGTTTCTTCTTCTGACGTATCTCGGCGGCTTGTTAAATGCACTGACATACCAAAGTAGGCCTCGAAGCAGGGATGTCGAGTGTTCAGGTAGCATTGCAGGATTGTGTTAAGGAGGAGCCCTGTCTGCTATTGCTTCCGCAATCACTGCGCGCGCGCCAAAGGTACTGTGATGGGCCACGCATCAGAATGCAAAGAACCTCCCGCACTGCTCTTTGAGAAGCTGCGCTCGCCATACGTCTGACGCAGCCAGCGACGCAATCCCATCGCATAGCACGGCGGTTAGCGCGAGCTTTCCTCCCCAGCCATTAATTACTTTCAATAGACATATGCACCCGTATTATCATTGGTAATGGGGCAAAACTAGCGGATTCATAGTGCGCCCTATTGTGGATTTCTCATCACACCATTTGGCAATAACTGGATTAAATATCAGTTTCACGGTTTAGACTGTAGTTCACAGACGAGCGGCCCCAGTTCTGATAAGATGCAAATCGCAACTAGCGATTCCGTTCACGTAGACAGAGTCCTCGCTTTTTCGCTGTGCTGGCCTACCCTGAATTTAGCAGGGCGATTGTCTGTGAGCTATACAAATGCATGTGCATGAAATTATTCGGAATAATCTCAGTGGCTTTATTTTTCTCCGACGATAATTTACAAACTGAAGTTTCAGTTGCTACCATGAGGTGTCTGAGGTCAGCAAACGTCAGCAGGTGTTGTCCATGTATTTAATTCAATAAGATTCCCACACTATTAATTGTCTTTATTCACATGAATAAGAACACACGTACTGCCAATGATGGATTATACACATTTTCGTAATATATATCTTTAAAATGTGTTGTCTATGAGCCATATAGTCACGCTTGGCTTAGCTGCATGTCTTTGATCTTTTCTGTGTCTTATATAATGACATGGTCACAGATATTCGGCTGCTTTTTGGCCGCCTCGCAGTTGTCACCCAATACGATTTGCAGCTTGATACATGCAGTGACTGATTTTGTTGTATGTCTCTAATGAGGCGACTTCTACTGAGGGGGTTGAAGCATGTTGTGGGAGTTCATGTTATTTCTATTATTAGCGGGCGTCTTTCTACTATTTCTACCTTGCATCCATTATTGGGTGAATTTCTATGGAATGCGAGTATCTGTTTACAGGGTAATGGATGCATGCTTACAGTGGGTGAATTCTCCCATTTGGTGAGGTTTGGAATTTCGAGTTGGTCCCCAAACTTCACTTTCATGTAGAAGGATTGGTGAATAGTGCAGCATTGTTCGTGGCATTTTTAAGGTGAGGTGCAGAGATAGGGGCCATGCCCCCCATCAAAATGCAGTGAAAACGCAGAAAATCGGCCACAAGGAGTTGACCACCTACGAATCGTACAGATCCGAATTGAATAGTGTTGGCGGTGGGTTCACATGAGTAAATCTGCATCTTACAGCATAGCGTGGCCTGGAGGCACGTCATGGCTTGTGTAAAGCTGCATGATGTATGCACATGTATTCCTAGGCTGGTGTGGGCACTGCAGTGATTCGGGGATTTGCCTTTAAGATAAATGTAATGTTGCCTACTAGGGTTTCTGCCTCTGTTTTGGGATATCATCTGTTTCGTTTGTTTTTTGCTTTGTTGATGTTTAGGGATCACTATTTGGATAGGGTGTCCAGGCTTTTGCATACGCCTTCTTCTGTGCGTGATCGTTGGATTAGGTTGTCGGTATCTGCAGTGCACCTTTCTATCTCCTAATTCCTTCAGGTGTAAGTTGAAGGAGATGGGGTTAGGCAGTCACCCGGTGTATTTTCAATTTGATTTTGTAACTGTGTTTTATTCATCCCATTTACTTTGATACTGCATTTCGCCTGCAAGAGCATGTCCTTAATCACATCATGTGTTTTACCCGCTGTCCCATCCAGCAGTAGCCCTGGCTGCCACACAGAGCCAAAGGCTTTCCACAAGTCTACAAAGCATGCAAATAAGTGTCCTTTCGTGGTGTTATATACATATGTATGTATATGTGCGTGAAGGGTGTATATATGTGATCTGTTGTACTGTGTTTGGGAAGGAATCCCTTTAGGCTCGTACCAGGATGTCTTTCTCCATCTGGGAAGTCTGGATTCTTTCATTTATTACTAAGGAAGGGTTTCCTCATTGGGCCCCCTACACGCATTCTGCGGTAGTTGTTTGGGTTGAGTCTGCCAGGAGTTGTATATATGGAGGTGATGACATATTTCGGCCATGCTCTAGGGAAATGTTATCTATTTAGGATGTGGATGAATCATTTTGTTAAGCATTCTTGCATCCTAGGTGTACTTGCTTTTACCATCTCTCCTGGAACTGTGTCTGTACCCAGTGTTTTTGGAGGTTGTTTGCTGTTTCTCCAAGTGATACTAGTTGGTCTAGTCAGTCTTGTACGTCCTTTATGACTATTTCTAGGATAAAGAGGTTTTGTATCCTTGCTGTCCATTCTGTGTCCAATTCACATGCTGTATCAGCAATGAGGTCCTGGAAGTATTGTTGCCATTTTCTTGATGCAATTAGCTGCTTCTTTGGTACTTGCTATTAGGAGTATTCCATTTCTCCCAGAATGTATTTTTTTATAGTATGTCTTCTATTTTGGAGAGCCGTTTTGCTTCTCTTGGTGAGTTCTTTGAATCTATGCACTGTTCTCTGATATTCTCACCTTTGTGTTTCCATATGTCAGGGTCCCGGTGTTTCCTGTTGGTTAGGTGTCTTAGATTGTTATGCAAGGATTTGCAATCTCAGTAAAAGCAGATACACTGTTTCTGTTCTCACACCTGTTGTAATTATTGGTATTGGTAAATCATACATGTGCTTCAGTTTGTGTACATATTTGTTTGGACATTGACTGCTTTGTCTACTTAATCTTTATTTGTGTTGTCATTCTTATACTAGAAGCAGTTTGCCAGGTTCTCTAGTTCCCTGTTCTTGGTTCCCACAGAAAGCTTTGATGTGTTGTGTACATTTGTATTCAGGGGTTCGTATTTATAGAGTGTTTGTTATGCTATCTATTTGGTCTATCTTTTACCTTTATTTATTTATTTAATGGGATATAGTTTAAAAAAAACTTTACACATAATAAAAATATACTTCTAAAAGTATGCATAAAACAATACATACTCACTTTGATTCAAAATTCATACTATGTTAGACAAGATAGAATACAATAATTTAAATCAGGAATACATAAAACCATACTCTGCAATACATAAGAAACACGCTGACAGACTTATTCAGATGATCAGAAAACTGTTAACAAACAAAATAAGAATACGAGTAAGAATATTTGAAGGAAGACAATGGACAAAAATCATACATCTTCTTTCATTTACATTCACATATTTCCATGGCTTAACCTTTCATGATATTCCTATGGAAGCATCACATTTAACAAGGAACTCATAGTACAGATGTCAATACAGATAATATACATATGCATATTTCAGTTGGGAGAGAACCCTATAGGAACCAGATGATAAGCAAAGGATAGGAGAACGTGTAAATAAAAGATGTGATAGAACATAGAGCCATGAGACTAATCCCTAATATACCTAAACCGGGTAGTTTATAGAATGATGTTCCCAAAATGTCATACAGCCAAATAATTACAGTAAATATCTGGAACACTCAAAGAAGCAATATCATGGGATTATCATAACCCACATAGTCAGGTGGTGCAGATTTTATTCCATCGCAGACATGCACTTTTCTGCTACCTTCCATATCCTATAGTGACAAATGGAGGCTTAAATTGTTTCTATTAATACATTGTTTCCAGAATAAATGATCTTTAATAGTATCAAGCTGATGCACAAATCTGCCTAGGTGTACTATATAAACTTTGCCCAGACAGGGACATTCGGTCAGGACATGCTTTGCTGTCTCAAGCTGATCGTTGTTGAGACACATGCGACAGAAGCGTTCCTGTTCCACAAGTAAGTATGCCACACCATCAACAGCCAAAACTGGTAGATGATTAATACGCTGCAGGAGAACACATCTTTTGAGACAGAGAGATGGACATAAATTCAAACAGGGTTGGGCATTCTTAAACGTGCACAGAACCTCATATACAAATGTATAACTTGTCAATCGGCCCAAATGCAGTATATTTTCATTCCAATCCCAGAGATCAATAAGTTTCCTCAAGGAAAACCTCATGCTGGTGTAATCGTCCCCCAGTTGAAGGTCCAGCCTATATCACAGAAAAGGGTATTCATGCTCTTATTAAAGAGGGATTTCTCCTGTTGTCTATGTTCTTCCATGCGCATGCTTATCAAAAGCGGGTTCCAAGGAGCATTCAGCATCTTGACATATAGTTGCGCTCTCTTTTTCAACACCTGATATTTCAGTGACATAATACCCAGTTCCGACCTAATTATTGCTCTGGGCACACAATTGGGAAGCCCCAGTAACTTACTCCAGAACCTTCCCTCAGCTTGTAACCGTTTCAGATCAATCTCAATCTTGAATTCAAGCCGGTATATCACTGTAGGTACCAGACATTGCATATACAATCCTTACAGGTATAGTATCATCCGGTTGTGGTCAGACAGGTGACTTTGGGGCTTGACTGCAAACACTTTTCTCATTTGTGGTTGTATGTCTGTGATGGCTTAGTTTATGACGCTGCTCCTGAGTTGGCTATAATAATTAGGCCCAATGTTTTGCACATACAAATGAGTTTTTGAACATGTTAGTTTAATGTTTGATCTTAGCTATGTCCTTGATTTGTGGCTGGGGTTACGTCAACTGTGTTTTATCCATTCATGTGTTTATCCCATTGTTGGCAACAAAGTCTATTTCTCTGGGTGTCCGTGAATGCATATCTTCACACTCACACAATAAATCCAATGAGCAACCCAGGCAGCATAGATAAGGACAGGTGATTTTCTAGACAGCGGTCCAGGAATAGACAAGGAAACCGGTTCAGTATCAGCGTCCCACAAATGTGGGCCCAAACATAAACACTTCCTAGTTTCCATAGAGGTGTTACACAGTGGGGTTCATGCTGAATATCAGTACAATGCATCCAGCCAGTTACATTAACAATGAACATCCCAACAAGTCATCCTCTGGGCTTGAGAGGCATGTCTTTGCAGCACCATATTAGGTACAATCCCCCTTAGCACAATCTCCACCTGCAGCTGATCTGTCAAGCATCTATACAAGCCACATTCTGGATCTCTGGGATGGTAACCCTACCTTCATTGATTATGTCTTCCCCATCACTTGGTGTGTATGTGCCCGGGGCAGAGACTATCATGATAGCCACACAGCCTTATAGGCTATAAATATGTGCCAGCAAACCATAATCTTTCATAGGTTTCACCACATTATTTCCTCAGTTATGGCTGCTGTGTTGCTCTATCCATGATTCATGTACATCTGGGCACCTATGAGAAATATAAAATACTGACCGCTCCCACAGTTCCCCCTTTTGTGCTCAGTACTACCATTCAATACATATGTAATTCTCTTTATTTATTTTCTCCCCATACTTCATTCTCTAAATATCCGGGTCTATTTGTACCTTTATTCTTTAACTGTATAGAAAGTGTTAGTTCATTTTTATCATTCAGCGTATTCGTTTCCTTATTGGTGTATACATGCACACTCATTAATATTCATAGAGCTTATTGATTATTTTTCAACCATCATTAGCTTCTTTATTTCATCTTTAGTTCTTTCATTTCCCTCATCTTATTCATCAACAAATACCATTTGTATACTACTTGCAAGTATCATTAGCGTCCTCTCTATACTGGCGTTAAGAGTACTTTTGAGGCTATTTCGATAACAGCACTTGCAGGCAAGTACTATGACACATGTCGGTTGTAGTGCAAAGGGTCACTGTCTGATGTGCTAACCTAAAAACATTTTTCTCGCATTCATATGTTACCTGCAAAACATATACTTCAGTTTTCAATTCTGTGAACATCCTTACTTCAGTCAACGGTTCTCACAGTTTGTCCAACTTACAGAACACTTCAGTAGAGCAATCAAAACTGACACTATATTTTGAATGCACTTGAATGTTTAACTCTGCAGCTCAATAAACATTTTGTGCCCGATTAATGAAATAGTGCACAGAGATCCTGCAAAGCTGCGTGCCGAAAACGACTCTGCATGAGCCTGCGCGCAGAGGTTTTGCTGGGCACTCCGCGTATTCATGGAATTGTTTGCGCAAAGTAACCCTATACGCAAGTCGCGCCGGAACTCCCCCAACACGCCCTGAAGCAATGAAAAAACAGCCAGTAACAGCAACCTTTCTGTGCTCCCTGGGTGTGAATACATGCACCCTCAAAACAGTTTGTAGGGTCCCCCACAAGCAGGCTTGCATCTCGGGGACACTGTGTGGGGTCCCCCGTAACTGTTACCAGAACCATGACAACATGCATACGATTTATCCTAATTTGGGTAAAACTTGTAAAATCTGTGAGCAGTCATATCTGTTAAAAGAACTCACCCTTGAATAACACTTTCCCCCTTACTGCTTCATTTTACTTCTGATATGCTTCCATCAGTCATCAATTGAAGCGCTTGCTTCTGAAACTTTACTCATTCTAGAAAATACAGATCGGTTGAACAATACAAGGTCAGGTTAGCTTTCTGTTTCAGTCTTGGCCACCCAGATTGCTTAAGCACTGGTACATGTTTCAAAGAACCTTTTGGTACTTCATTTTTCTGTTGCAGCTTTCGCCAGAGCTAATCTTTCCCAGTCATTCCGGACCCAATCTGATAGTGTCCTGCAAGCTCAAGGCACTTGGCAGAATTTACATTCACTGGTCCAGGGGGAATTTCTCATGTAGGGTTGTGCAACACTTGCAAGATGAAGTACACAATGTTCTCCCTGCCATACCACTGCTGTCCTCCTATTCCACCATCTGCAGTTTCTTCTTCACTGGTGATTTCCTGCAGAACTATCATTTTCCATTAGTGTGACAACTTCTGCTTGCAGTCAAGAAGCCCAATCAAATGTCTCTCACCCGGTTCGAATTTGACAGTAAAAACATAATCCACTAGCCAGAACCAGAATCTGCAGGTACTGTTGTAGGCATCAGCACCACTCTTGACAGAGACTGGACTGGATTCAAGTTGATACATCTCCACAACGTAATGTAGTGTTCCTGACTAAAAGGGTTTCAAATGGCACCTTCCATCTAGATGATGAGCAGTCCTTGTGCTGATGATTCTTTCTATATACCCAGGAGCCAGACTTGTAGGGCTGAAAAGGGGCCTCAGGTTCTCTTATTAAAGCCTTTTGGCACTGAAAACAGACAAGACTTAAAACCTTTTCTAGTTCTTGACAGTATTATAGAATTGCACCATTCAGGCCGAACCATGTTTTCTTATGCAGAAGGGATGTAACCAAGCAGTTCTGACCAGACTTCCTCTTTCGTGGTGGGACCACGCCTGAAATGCATGTGGTCTTTCACGTTTTGTAATGACTTTGCAGGAGAATAATGATGGTCTGGAGGGTTGCCCAGAGCAATGTCAGAGCCTAAGATCAATTCTAAACCTTCCAGCCATCACCTCTGTTGTTTTACGATCATCCAAAAGCTGTACATTTCCCCAGCTTCATGGTAGGAGAACAGCTTCTAGTAAGTGCATTGGTCTGTCAGTGTGATCTCATATGGGTACAAGTTTGTAGTCCTCTTAAAAGAGGCTTTCCTGCTCATCAAAGAGCAGTAGCACATTTGATAAATTCAGATCCATCTTGGTGTTAATTTTGGCTCTGTTATTCTTTGCAAACCCATTATGTGTCTCTCGCTGATGGTGGATGATATCGACAACTGATTTTATTGCTGACTATTCAGTACCTTACAAAGCACCTGAGTTAATTTCACCATGAAGTGTGTTCCACGAACACTGTTGATACTCACTGGCGCACTACAGAACTGGGCAGAATCCTTTATCAGAGACTTGGTCAAAGCTTGTATCCTCCCTGCAGGTCATTTATGCCTGAATACATTTTGAAAACTTGTGAATTATTCCCTGAATGTTTTGTAAGACTCCTACTTTAGGCAGCTATATGAAATAACACTGAATGTGTGCTAAGAGGGTCTAGGGTGCTGGGTTTGCCCCCTTATCTACATTCAAGCTTTTGTCCACATTTGGCATTTGGCATAAGAAGTATTTTCTACAAAGCTGCCTCGCCACTTGGGATAAACCTAGGGCATGCCATTCTTTCTTTAACCAAGCCACCATCCCCTTTTGCCAACATTTGTGATGCCATGCAGCACACCCATAAAATAAAGCACACAGGTTTTTGCCACTACCCAATGCCAATTGTGTGTACGCCATAACCTATCCATATGAAGAGTGTACCCTGCCATACTCCATGCCTTTTCATCAGTGTCTGGAGCATGTACCTACATTTCTGCTGGTTCATCATGGGTAGAATAATTCAGATCATATGACTGCACTTAAACCTGATGTAATAACATTTCTGCCAAAAGTACAGAGCAAAGGGCAGCCTTCTTTGCTGATCTGAATGTGAGGGCGTTTCCCCAGGGGATGTCTTCTCTGGGACCCTGGTGTGCAGCACACATAACTACTGCTAATTTATTTGACAGCATTGTTAATGCTTTGACAAGAGCATTTACTAAAGGACCATTTTTTAAAGGAGTACCAGCAGCTGTCAAGAAAGAACTTTCTTTCTGCAATATCCCATAGCCATGTACCATGCCAAACACAACGTGAATTTGTATAAACTTTTACTCTTTCCTGTTTTACTAATGGAAATGCTAATTTCATTGCAATGAGTTCAGAAACCTATGTAGAAAATAAATCGAGCAATAGTGCACTTTCAATCATTTCATGAGAGCTGTATGCCCAGTAACCTGTTATGAATTAATCTTTGTTAATCCTCTAACATGATTTATCTAGAAAAAAACTCTTCATCAGGCAGTGGTCGAAGAGGGTGGGAGTAGTTGGGAGTGGTGCTCCTCTACTTTAAAAAAGATGTACTTTTACTGTTCCGTTCTGGAATGGTTTTGTTTTAAAATAAAAGTGTAGGAGACAATTGAAACTCACACTTCAGTGCACTGCACTGAACGTTCTCTTAAACAGCATGTGCATTTGTTTGTATTGTGCATGGGAGGGGGCACGGTGATGTGATTTGTGGGGAGTGGGGTAGGCCAGCAGAAACATAGTTCCACTTCTACTTTTCATACACTTTGACCAATGTCATCAGGGTTTTGCAATGGATTCCCAGTACATCTTTGATGCAGCTTAGTGTGAGCGATTGTTATCTGTTTTCAATTGTGTGGCTCACTGTCAACTGGGTTCAGTCACAATGAAACAGGATTTAGAACTGACCATCATGTGACAGTAACATTTGTATAATTAAGCAATATTACTTCATGTTTTATAAGTTGTGGTGCAGATAAATACTGTGTCTTTGTTTCTAACAGTATTGCTTTGACTGCATGAGGTACATTTTTAATGAGGGCTGCATATAATACCAAGGTTTCAAACAATTGCACTGCTAAGGCATTAGCTTCAACTGACCACACACAAGCTGGTAGACCTACCACAATCAGTGCTTTGCTATAATATGAAATGTATTGGTGCTTGCCACTAGGTTTCTGTGTTAGCACTCCTTGTGCATAACCATCCTTTTCGTGGCAAGACAAAGGGGCTGTTTATAATCTGGCAACCCTAGAGCTAGTAACTACCTGATACACTAATCAGCACAATGGAGTCCACCGAAACAAATCTAGTCTTGTGCTCCATACTGAAAAGTATGCAGATGGAGTCTGTGTCCATGAGGGGTAAAGTGACGATTGCCGCCATCTTTCGACCTTCTTTGGTGATGTGCTTATGGCCTAGGATGTCCCCTGGCAGGCATGGTTGTGTAGTCCCTGGAAATAATGACTTAAAAAATGACTTATATCATATCAATGGAATAGGTTAGACAAGTGCTTATTACAAGTGCTTATTAAGATTCCCCAGTGGTTTCCCCTTAAAAAAAATGTACCTGGAGAGTGTGTGGTTGGGAGGGTGCTGATAAGAGCGTGATCCACAGAAGTTAACTGCACTCCTGGGCACCACAACCTGCTTTGTACACTCTCCTGTATGTGCTGGTGATGGTTTGAATGTCCTCACAGTAATAAGTAGTTGAAAGATGGTTTATGTCCTGTACCTTTCCTCAATTGCAGGTATCCAGATGACACATCTTTCTTGACTGTTTTATGTCCCAATACACACATGTTCCAAGCAGTTCCCCAGGGGGAATGTAAGGGATATGTTTACTTATGGCTGATAAAATCATGCTTTTGTGTTTGCTTTCCTTCAGTGTTGATTTGTTTGTTTGTTTTCAAAATTCCTTACTTGTTAGTTTTCTGCTTTCATGCAGGGCTAACATCAGGAGGCCTTTGAGTACTGGAGCAGAATAAACCAATCTTGCAGGTTTTGTGGAGAAGATTGGAACCTCAGGTAAGGTGTGGGAGACGCACGAGGTAAGTGTTTGTAATGAAGTCTAAATGCTAAGAATGGGTTTGGGCTTTGCTATTTATTTCCACAAACTCAATATGGCTACTGGGCACCATATCACTTGAGATTTCACCGGAACCTGTGCTTTCATGGTAGCTGAAGTACAGAGAAGCCCAGGTCTTCCACGTATGCCAGCATCCTCCCTCTTATCCACTGCTTGGTCATGTGAAGCCCTCAGAGGGACATACCAACATGGATAATGTCCAATGGACCATGTGAGGTTTGGACCCCAAAGGTCTGGAGTCAGGGTCAGTGCTATGTCCTAGGAGATTGTGAGGGCTGGTAGAGACCATGGGCCTCATTACGAGTCACCCGTTGTTTCCATACCGGGTGATCTCGAGTCCTGCAGGCCGAGGTGTCATTCCCGCCAGCTCTGACCTGGCGGGTTTAACACAGCCCGCCTGCCGGCAGACATGGAAACACTGGCACCATCACGAGATGTTGCCGGTGTTTCCATGGTCCCCATTCTCATTGAGTCCTATGGGACTCAATGGGAATGGGGATTTACCGAATTCCGCCTCCGGAATTCCCGGGTCACCGGGGTTGTAATGCCCCGGTAATTCGGGAATCACGGAGGCGGAATGGTAATACGAGTCCGGCAGTAACTGGGCCGGAAAAACCGGCAGGTTTCCGCCGGACACGTAATGAGGCCCCATGACTTGGAACAGCAAGAGTTTATTTTACTTCTATACATGCTTCATCTACCGCTGCCATCCAATTCAGTAGCACTTGTTTGTTCAAATGGCAAAGGACTTATTATATATGGATAACCCATTTTCCATTGTTGGCAGTAACCTTTATCGTCTAAAAAGGACCTAATTTGTCTGATTATTGTTAGTTTGGGCAAATTTAAGACCACCTCAATACAGGTATCTGCCAGGCATCTCATACCTTCTTGCTGACATTAATGAAAAGGACTCCTGTGACACCATTATTAATAAATATGATCAACAGATGCTCATATTAATAAATCAGAAAGCTCCCAATTGAGAAAAACCAGTCAGGCCCAATCTTAACCATAAATAATGGTTCACACCGGAGTTAACCATCCTGAAGAAGGAAAAAAAACGCAATGAAGCACAATGGCAAAAAAATCCAACTGACGGCAATACAACCAGCTGGAAATTACTAGAAAAATCCTATAAGAACAACATCAATGAGGCCAAAAAGTACTACTTCAATAGTCAAATTGAAGTAGCCTCTAACTCAGCTAGTAAACTCTTTGACATCCTCAAATCTATAGATAAACCTTAGGCTTTGGCTCGTGCCTTCATTTCATCTCAATCTGAATGTGAAAACACTCAAATAGCTTTTGCTAACAAAATCACCAAAGCTAGAGAGCGCATTGCCTCTGCTCAAGCGAATAAATCTCAACCTAGTCACCCAGTCGAACTGAAGGGAAAAGAGAAATTCCAATTTCAACAAATTTCTACTGATGTCATGATGAAAACACTGGCATCTATGAAACCATCGTGTTGCGCTGAAAACAAACTCCTCCCCAAGATCATTCTTGATCATTCGGACATATTTACCCCATTATTCACTAAAATCGTAAATACCTCTTTCCGTGACAAAAGTGTACCGGAAAACCTGAAAAAAAGTCACCATCACACCGCTGGTAAAAAAACCTAATTTAGACCAACGTGACCCCAACAACCTAAGGCCTATCACGAACTGCAAGTTTACACTTAAAGTCATGGATAAGATAGCAACAGCACAACTTCAGCAATATGTAGAAAGGCATGAGATTCTACACCCACAACAATCCGGCTTTAGAGCCGTACAAAGCACAGAGACAACAATGCTGGACCTACACACGAAAATGCTGGGAATTATGGACAAGGGAAAAACCGGCTTACTAGTCCTTTTAGATCCTAGTGCTGCCTTTGACCTGTTAGACCACCTGCTACTACAACAAGCACTCGCCAAAATCGCAAATTGCTTCAAGGAAGCAATAAGTTGGCTATCCTCCTTCCTTGAGAACAGAATCTCCCGAGTCCATTGGGGAGATAAATTCTCCAATGAATACAAGATCCTATTTGGGGTTCCACAAGGAGCTAGTCTGTCCCCATTGCTCTTTAACTTATACATTCGCTTCCTGTGTGAGTTATTAGAACAACTCCAGGCGTTCTTTACCAACTATGCTGACGACACCCAGCTAATCCTGGAACTGAGTGGGGACTACGCGAAAGACAGTATGACATTGAACAAACTTTACAAGAATATTGAAGAGTGGATGAACAACAATTGGATGTGCCTTCACAGCAATAAGACCGACTTAATGGTGTTCGGATCCACCTAGGCATGTGCCAAACTCTCATCTGACTACCAGGCATTTCAAATCAACGAATCCCGTATTGAAGTGGTGGGCAAGGTTAAAACCCTTGGCATGACCCTGGAAGCCTTTCTTAACGCAGACGCTCAAGCCATGTATGTTAGCAAAAATTGTAATTACTAAATCAGACTCCTCAAAGCAATCAGACCCCTACTCAGTGAAAAGAATTGTGACACCATAGCCAGAGCTACCATCTTGTTGTGCCTGGATTATGGAAATGCACTCCTCGCAGGTGCAAGCAAGCAAAGCATGCACAAATTCCAACTGGTCCAAAACAATGTGATCAGAACGATTAAACAAAAAACAAGAAATTAACATATCAGTGAAGCCAGATGGGACCTCCACTGGCTGATAATGGAGGACCGTGTACTATTCAAGTCATTATGCCTAACACACAAGTGTCTTTATCGCAAAGCACCAGCCTATCTGAAGTCCAAACTCACCCTCTACAACTCTACCAGGGCATTAAGATCAGAAGCCAAGGGCCTGATAAGAACACTGAAACATAAAAAAGAACTCAGATTGGGCAGAGCCGTCCCCCAACCATGCGGCAGCCAGCTGGAACAAACTGCCGATCTGTCTCAGGTTGGAAACAAACCACTATTCCATTTGTAAAAAACGTAAAACCGTGCTGTTCAAATAAGCCACACTGGTAAGATTCCAGGCCTTCAAAATGTCCTAACTCTATCTGCACTTGACCTGTCCTGTCTCACATTTTCTGACTTTCCGTTTGTCCATGTCTCCATGTATGCGCCCTGATGCTTGCGGGCAGTCGACGCAATACAAATAAATAAATACCTGATGGAATGTCATCACTAAGATAGTGTAGATTTTCTTTACACGCTGTAATTTGAAAAAAGTATAAAACATGACTTCCTTACATGCCTCATATGATGGTGCTGCAGTAAAGAGATTTCCCAAATATTGGACCAAATGATGACTCCTACATAAGTTGAATATCATTCAGATCTTATATATAATTTGGGAGAAGAGGTTTAGGGTCTATGTATCCCCTCCTGGGGATTGTGCCAATGTACATTGCAATCCAGAATGAGTAAAAGCAAACACATATTGACTATCTGGATGAATTGTGATAGAAAAGAACACTAAACACAAATCAACAACAGAAAAACATGTAGCTGTGGGTGAAATACCTGACAATATAGTTTCTGGATTTGGAACACATGGAGTGTTGGAAAACCACTCCAATCACTGCTCTAAAATCTTATACATAACAAAATGTATCACTGACTGCTTTTTTCACTGGTAGGTCTGGGGTATTACATTGGATATTAGTGACAATAATGTTCTGTTGTAACAATGATCCAATGAATATAGGTATGCTTTTCTCTACTTCAGTGTTCAAGGCACATACAGGCATTCACTGTAAAGGTTTCATTGGGTCAACCTGACTAAACGGAGGTTCAACATTCCTAATAAGACCCACTTCATTTACATGCTGTCATCATACTGTCTGAGGGCCCTTAATAGCAACTCCAAGTCATATAAACCTTTCACTTTGACCTGATTTGGCTGAGCTTGCAACACTGCTATTACGTCATATTCTTGTTCAGTTGGAATGTCTAAAAACACTCCATCTGGAGTACAGTAAATTGTATATCATAAATCACATTACAAGTTTCTCCCTAACAGATTCAAAGGTCTAAGAGGAAATGACTGATCATTCAACATTGTACCTACAGACAGTCATAACAGGGTAGTCACAAGATGTATATCACGAATAATAGAAATGCCCACAGCCCATACAGAAGTAGGAGAAAGCAGAATGATTGGGACATCTTTTTACTTAATTGCAGAGCAATATTCTCTAGTATCTATAACGCATGGCACACCTTTTCAATTAACATAACACTCCACAAAAGGACTCGTTTTAGCATGTGTATAACAATGTCACCCTCCTCTTGGCTTCTCTAAACATTCTCTTGCTGCTTTTGATTGGGGTTGAATGTTTTGGGCATTCACATTTGGAAATTCAGGAGCAGTGGCCAATCTAGTAGCCTGAAGCTGAGTATTGTTAGTGTACACACATTTCTAGTTCCTCTCCTGCTTACAATAGTAACATGCTGTGCTACTTGTCACAAACATATTATTTAGATTTGCAATACCTTGTGAGGCACGACTACCACCACTCTGACTTCTGCCTCTTCCTCTACCATGAACTGCTCTTGTCAAACCAAATGGACGCCCACTTGTCACATTTGAGTTTGCATATACGTTCCCAGACAAACCCTGCTAGAAATTCTGTCATTTTAGTGCCATCAATTTCCACTCACACTCATGTGTTTCTTTGCTTTATGTTTGTCAAGAAACACAATAAGTCACCACCAACACTTGTTTTGGGAGGGACTTCACTTGACACTCCATGCAAATAGCCTTCAGATACTGCTGAATTTTCAACATTAATCCTGGATTGAATGTAGCCACCACGATTTCCTAAGATGCCTTTGCATGTTTGTGCATCATAGAATGCTGAGTAAATACAATCTTCAAATGACCCAAATGTTCTGCTGGAGTCTTTCTTTTGTTTACAATTATTTATGTTTTCCAAATATTTGGCACCAGATTTTCTCTAATTTGCACCATTTGCACCCTGGTCAACATAACCTCAGCAAGCCACTCTTCAGTAATGTGTGTATACACCTCTGTAGCTTTATTCACCTCATGAGTTGATTCATTTTAGCCCAGGGGAGAGCATACTATATTATTATCATTAGCGATGAATCCATGAATGTTTCTGGTTCTTATCTAAAATTTTGGAATTGTTCAATCACATTTCTCAAATTTCCAGTAGACCTTGGTGAATGTGCCGTTACTATCAAACTATCAGCACTATCATCAAACACACCAAATGCTCTCTCAACAGTGCTTGCGTTTGTGCATTTGTCACATTATATATTGTGCCTGAGCAAGATTGGGAAGGGCTGCTTGTTTGGCTGCAACGGACGTGCTCGACTTGGGATGTGACTTCATTTGTGCAAGCATTTGAGGGCTACCATGGCTGTGCAGCTGAGCTTGAGACTTGACCTTTCAATGGTACTGCAAGGGTGCACATGACATCGTTGTGCAAACCTGGGGTGCCTAACACTTCAATTCTGATTTCTCCTTCTGCCTCCCTATCTTTCTGCTCTATTTTATTTTCTGTTGCTCCTTGTGGCTACAAAGAGGTAATCAGACTTCTGAGGAAAGGCTGGCTTGACTCTAACCTCTCATTCCGGCCTATCTGTCCAAATCCCAATCTTTTTTGGTTTGTTCTTTATTTTCTAAAATTTACACCTCAGGTTGTCATTCGTATCCTCCAACACTCTAGTTCCCAACTCCCCAACTCTTGTATGCTAGGCCCAAAATTAGATTGATAAAAATCAATCTAAGGTGTCAATAAGCAGTGCACATTTATCAAGAAAAAGACATTTTATTACAGGCAAATACACCTGGGAGTGGCAGTCAGCTTTGTGAAACTGCAAACGGAAAGCTCGCTCTACACACCCATTTCTAGTTACAGGTTTTATAGTTGCAAATCACAGAATTAACATAAACACACATATCAGATACAAAATAACCACACATTCCCTATTGGCTAACACCTGCACAGACATCTACACATCACCTATAGTTCATTACCCCATTGGTCAGCAGAGTGTCCCTATAAATGACCTAATTGTGAAGTCAGCAGAAAACATTTTGTTCTGATTGTCCAATTTTATTCAGATAAGTTATTGCAACAATGATAATTGGCCAAAATAACTTCAAATACTCTCTGAACTTCATGACTCTTGAAAAGACCCAATCATGAAACATGTGGGCACAGTGAAGGCAATATCTCATAATAACACACATGAGAATACTACTACTTCCTTGTGGCCCAAGGCATCATGCCAACCCTGAACTGCCTCTTCGACATTGTTAGGGAGAATTATCAGAAATGTACTAATTCCCCCCACCTTAGAGACGCCCAGCAACTTTTCTGGATTTTGAGGACTTGATTTATTTTAACCTGGAGAGAGTGAGACCCTTTTTCCCACTCTCTCATGTATTTTAATGTGATTTCTGGACTTTGTGTTTCTTTTGGTTGTGGAGTCTGACAAACTCCATGGGCATCATCTTTACATTGTGTCACACATCACCTTCAGTGCCGTGGCACAGGGAAGTCTTTCAGATTTCCCAAACGTTTGAATATCTTCTCTGGGATACACTACTGTTTCCCAGAGTAGTAAAGTGAAATTAAATTTACTTACATTTGTAACTTTCTAGACCCAGCACACACTATCTTATGATGCTGGAGGGGTTACCTAGTATCCCCTTTTGTCTAGCTTCTCATGTAACATTGCTATGTTACCCATTCCTCACTGAATGGCTGGTGGCAGTGGTTTCGTTTTAACTACCATGGTATTCATTTACCGCGGGCTGTGTTCGCAGCTGCAGTGAAGCACCCAAGGGTGCCATTTTTGTCAAAATGGCCCCGGTCTTCTTTTTTCGCCATTTCTTTGTGGAAAGGTCCTTCTTGAGATTTACTTTGCGCACCAAACCAGGTTTGGTCCCATTGTTCGCTTTTCCTTTGGTTGGCGGGATTCACGAGTGAAGTCCGCCTCTGGCTCCATGGTGTCTGGGGTGGGCAGGAAGTGATGGAGGTGCCCGAAACTCTTTGTTCTTAGTCTCCTAGGAAACCAAAATGCACTCTGTGGTGATTGGCCGGCTGACTGTCCGGCAAGGACAGCAACCCTGCTGGGTGACTGATAGCTAGGCTGGAATGAATGGGAGAGAACTGAATAAAAGATGAGGCATTTGGCTTGGGAGGCAGAGTCAACCACTGGATGAAGGAACCGAAGAAGAACTTGAAGAGGACGCCTGCTGCAACTCCTGGACCGTTGGTTTGCCTGGTGAAGCCTTGCTGCTGTGCTGAAACTCCACATTTTTATTGACAGAGAAGCCCCTGCAAGGATGACTTCTCCCCTTGAGTTGGTGGGACCAATCAACTCCAAAGTAAGCCACCTGGACATGCTTCTCGGAGCTGGTTGAATTTCCACAGAGTTGCTGCTGGAAACCGTTTAGCCAGGGAGAGGAACGCCAGATTGTGGGCGTTGCTTTTAATTGGCCAAGAGCTCCAGGAAGATCCTCCGGACTCCCAGGAAGAAGGACTGACTGAGCCTTAGTCCCCTCAACAGAGTGCGGGACCCCAGAAGCAAGGAAATCCATCTCAACAGCCAGGAACCACAGTGTTGCTATTTGCGGTAGTTGTGAGGAGCTGAAACATCAAAGTGCCACTTGTTGGAAAGATTGCCGGTTGAGAGAGGTGACCGTCCCATTACAGTGCAGGAGTCCCCAGACGTCCTCCCTCTTGTCCCCATGACTGAGGCCCAGGAACAGAGAGATCTGCAGAGCTGCACAGGAACAGAAGTCATCTGCTGCACTTTTTCTTCAATACAAAGGTACTGTAAAGTCTGAGAGAACTTACCTCTTATTGTAGAGTTGCTTGCATCTTCTACTACTCACAAGTCTAATCAGATTGTCGCCCTACATTTCATTCTTCTTTTCATCAAAGACTTCTAAATCATTGTGCAAAGACTTTTCTACTTACGTACCAGAGGTTCTTCATCCTATATAAAACTTTTGCCCATTGACTTTGGCCTAGCCTGTTATATTGAATAACTCTGCTCTGGGGCTCCAAAAGTATTTGCCTGGTCTCTTGTTTATTCTAATAACCTTTTCCTTTTACCAACTTCTAACAGTATTCTAAATACAGACAGTAAGATATGAATGTCCCCAGCACCCTAGCTACTGAAGTCACCCGAGGGTGTAGGTTGTGCCTGTGGGCCATACCAAAAGGGTCTTCACTGATTTTAGAATATTAAAAGTGTGTGTTTTGGAGTGTATTTGAGTGTTACTTTTATATTGCTCCCTTCTGGAGAAGGCTTACTCTGACTGATAAATTAATACCTTTATTCAAGAAACCTTGTGTGTAAATGGTTATTTGAACACGTGTCACTATGAATCTTTGTATAACTCCCCTATAGCTCACATTGACCCCTCTTGAGATAAGCCTGGCTGTTCAACGCGCTACCAAAACTGTGTAGTACAATCTTATACCAAAGGTCGGGTTTCCCTTACCTGTAGTCAGAGTTGTTATAGTGCACCCAAAGGGACAGACATTGCAGCTCTACTCATGGCAACACCTTGTACAACTGCTGGGAGACAGGGGGCTTTATAAAAAAAGACAGCTGAGACACTGCTCTTGGGAATTAATGTCTTGTATGTATTTTCTCTATTCTGCCTAATAGCTGCAGATCCAAAGGACCTACTATTTCTTAATGGGGGCTGTATGATCATAACCTACTTCATCACCTTGACTCTGCCTGAACACCAGCCCTGATTCTCAGTAATTTTTCTTCACAGCTGCAATACTAATCTTATCGTCTGGAGCTAAACTGTTCCTAGACATTCTGCCCACAGCTCCTGTGAACTGCTCGGCCCTGCACCATCAGCTGCTATCTGCGTGGCATTTCTTTCTTCCTCCGTGGACCTGGGATCTTTGGACACATGCTGGGGAAGCAAGAATAAAATCTAACCAGTGAACATAACAGAAGCTCCAAAATGTGGCCTACTATTCTAACTAACAGATAATGCCACTTCTAACAGGAGCTTATCCAAAATGGCAGATCTCTCGCTGATGTGGACAACAGCCCTGGTGTTACTAAAGCACATTAACCCTGCTTCATGTTTGCACTGCGTAGCACTTCAGCCACCCTTTCACAAGCTCCCCAAAGCTTTCCTAAATACGAAAACTACATATTCAGGGTTCTCCTAAATACAAACAAAGCGCAACATACTTCACCTATGCTAGCTATAGAGCCCTTAAAATATCCTGGGCCTAGACTCTAAACATAATGAACAGTATGCTGATGCTCCTCAATTCACCATGAAATGCTCTCTAAAGTGTGTCACAGCTAACTGCAGATAACACATGTGCCGAAATGCCAAACAAAAATAACCAAAATACTAACACTGAAATGACCAGCCCTTTATGCTAAAAAAGTGGACGCAGCCTGAACCTCTTTCCTTGTTTGAAACGTTGCATCTGCATCTTAACACTCTCCTTGCACTTTTTCCAACAAACTATTTCAAATACACTCTCCATTTTGTAAGCATTGCATTTGCATTATTTTCCTAAAGTATGCACAATAAGTACATAAGAGTAGATAAATCAAAGATACCTTCCACAGGGAAGTGCCTACTTTTATCTACTGTGCTGTGGAGCTCCATGCCTCTAAATATTTGCATATGTTTGGCATGTATTCTGGTGTACTGTTTCTGGGGTGCTAGTTTCTTTGGACTGTCTCTTACACATCCTTCAATGGCAGTATTAAGAAAACATTTCCTTGTGATTCTATAGCTCACATCTACCCAATAACTTAAACCACTGACTCACGGTGGTGATTTAGACACTTAGGGACCGATTCGTGGAATGTTTTGCATGGTTCAAAGAGACTTTGCACTGCTGAAAAGTGACTTTGCACTGCTGTAAAGTGACTTTGCACTGCTGACACAAACCCTTATTCATGAAACTCTGCAAAGTGTATTTTTGCAGTGCAAAGTCAGTGCAAAGTTCATTTTGTACTGCAAAAATGACTTTTCACTGTCTTTGCAATACAAAAATAATCTTTGCACAGTTCCATAAATCAGCGTTTGTTTCAGCAGTACAAAGTCACTTTACAGCAATGCTACAGTTCAGGAATGACCTTAGTAACTTGTTCCTCAGGGAGTACTTTGGGACCACTAGGACCCTCAGCTCCTCTTCCCAGGAGAAAGTCCAGTGGCCCTGGACCGGCCAGATCTGCAGTTATAACGTGTCCCCTTTTGGGCCAGCTTACAATTTTTTTGCAATCCTCACCCAACATTGTGAAGCACTCTGTGGCTCCCACACCAGACCAGTTGCTCTAAATAGGCCCAGATAGAAAATAAAAAGTCATTCCATCACTGTTGCTCCCCTGCCTGTCTTTGTGTAGGGACACAGGAATTTGTAAACACTCACACTGCGAGACACAGTGCACTCCGTCAGCCCCACAGTGCACTATTAGTTGCAAAGCTTGGAAGGCAAACTTGCAGCAATACTGGCACCGCCTCCCACGATTGGGCAATAACAGGCCCATTACGAGATGAATGGGCCAGTAATTGCCCATTCGCGGGTGGCGGTAGTGCCGGGCTCCCAATCCCCATTCTGCCCCATTGGACAGAATGGGGGTGGGGAGCATGGTTGCACCGGCACCGTTGATAGCGGTGCCGATGCAATCACGAGTTCTGCTCGCGGGTGCCACACAGCCCACCAGGTAAGACCTGGCGGGCTGTCAGGAACCCACGAGCAGAACTCGTTATGAGGCGGGACAGTATGAACGGTGCCGGTGCCTTACCGGCACCGTTCATACAGTTCCTGCCACTATTATAATGAGACTCATTGTTTCTTTGCTAGATGCATCTGCAAAGTGTGAACATTAAAAACATATAAATTAAATGCTGAAGATATGGATATGGGCCAAATAGGAAAGGTTTTTAATCAAGCTTAGTATTGCCCCAAGCTAGTACTGAAGGAAGTGGTTGTATTACATACATTACAAGAATGTCCTTGGAGAATGCCTGCCTTCAATATAATAAGCCAGAGTTTGGGTTCGAGGAGTACCTCGATGTAATATTGCCACCCTTTGCAAGATCACTTTACATCGAATTGATGCTGAATATGCTGAGGGTGGCTAGGTTTACAAGAACCTGTAAAGGTATGACTGATATGCACTTTATGTTGTTTTGTGTCGGATATAAAGTCAATTATTTGCTGCCACTATTTAGAATCGCAGCTATGAGGTGCATGGAGGAAGCACTGACCTGCTGTAAAACAAGTGACTTGAATGTCATCTACTTTACAGCCAAGTACTTACATCGTGCTTGAATTATGAGATCCCGGTTGATGAATGACTTCTCAGTGCATTAACTGTAATTAACTGTAATTTGCATGAATTTAGGATACCCCGACGAATTGGATTTGATTGCAACATATAGGAGGCTTATGTTTTATGAATTGCTGTATATGCTTGTGTTAATTGAGTCCTAAAATGTACATTTTAATCTTGTTTTAATTTGTTAATTGTTCATTTGGATGCTCTGTATTGTTGCTTTTATGGTTTATGCCGAATAAAGCTGATGATGATGTTGATATATTACAAATGAAACATGCATAATTGTTTGCAAACTGTGACGGGGGAAATGCATGACTTTTTAAGAAATCTGTTTGTACGAGCGTGAAACCATGGATGATTTGTGTGAAGTGGTAAATACATGCATGCCAGTGTTCTGAACAAACGTAACACTTCCTCCGAAAGAGACTCTCATGGATGGCTGCAGTCCTAGTAATCCTGTCTTATGCATGATGGAGTGTCAGCTGAACTCTCAACCATCACATCCATAATGTGGCTTATCTTCATTATCTTGTGCTGATGCGATCAAAGGGTGCATGGAGAGGAGTGCCTGCTAGTCTTTCATGCCTGATCTGCCTACAGGCAGTTCATTCTGGATTACATCCAGATATGACACCTTCTAACCATGCTGAACTGATCACTGTGTAAGAAAACAAATAAATGTACACATACAAAGAGTAATGTCATTGGTTGTTCAAGCACAGCAGAATAGGACAGTGAAATATGTGTATAAAGTACAAAACATTTCCAAGAAAGTCTCACTTGATAGGCATCATGGAGAGTCCGGAAAGTGCAACCAAGACTGTATAATCCTTTCCAGGCCATAAATAGGCCATTACTGATCAGATGGACCCATTGTGTGCTGAACTATTGCTGCATGTTCAGCAAGTGCACACCTAAACACAGTGGTTGGTGACTTCCCATGGGAGGGGAGGAATCAGGATAAAATGTCCATGACTGAGTATGGTAAGAAGGGTCGTGTAGTGCCAGCATGAGATTGGGGAAAACCACTCCCAGAACCACTTTCTGAAAAAACAGTGGTGTTTCTGGTTGGAGCCTTGAGCTTGCCATGTCTCGAGTGCAAAGCTACACCTCACTGACGATGCCCAATCAGGCTGATACGGTCTGGGGTTACTTGTGGTCTCATGCACAGGAGATGTGACCTGGCAGTTCAGACTAAACTGGCACATTTGGGGTGGGTCGAAGAGAGATTTGCATATGTGTTTTTCTTTCTGAAATGCCACGATTGGCTGAGAAATGGTGTTTTGTATGCTTACCCACAATACTAGTGATTATGATTTATTCAAAACCTTGCAGACATCCCTCTTCTGTTGCTCTGGACAATTGAAGGAAACTTTACATTATGTAGTGTCCCCACCTGCCCCTCCTTTCATCAGTCCTGGCAAAAAGAAGTCTTTTCAGGGTGTTTGATAATGCCTGTACAGCTCTCTGTATACAGAGTTGCCAGGGGTAGCCTATTTCTATTTGGGAAACTGCAGTCACAGTGCTGGTATCACTTCTTTCATTTGTATTGTTATTTACCTACGAGAATACATGCTGTTGGATAAGCCATATGTGTACAATAAAATTTCTGAGTTGGAATCGGAAAATAGCAGATATCCTGCTTGCCAATGAGACACCTGGAAAGATAGTACCTCCATACGCCAACTGGCATGCCAGTTCTCTCAATGCTTATGTTAGCATATCAAGCATAAAAGATGAGCTGATGGAAAACTGTCCAACAACGAAATGTACTGTCATGCACCATTGGTGATGAGTGAATTCATGTTAGCGTGTGTATTTTCCAAGTAATCTCAGAATTAATAAGTAATCAATAATTTCCAACAATCCTTTGCATGACGTGTTAATTGCAAAAGTTCAGCAACTATTTGGTATCCATACCAATGTGTCACACTCCAACCAGGCATATTGAAATTGTGCAGTTATTCTACGCAAACATTGCTATAAATGTCTGAAAATTTGACAGCAAGAAAGGACAAGAAATATGCTATTTAACGATCATTTATAAGTCTCTACCTCGCGTCTCCCTTCTCAGGCCCTCTGCACTGCATTGGCAACCCATATCACCTCTAAAACTCGGGCCATTTTGACCTCTCTATCCTCTCCCCATCCTGTACTCCTGGTCCTGCCCTGCCTCCTTTGGCTTCTCCTCCATCACCCACTCTCTCCTAATGTTCACACATCACAACGGATGAGTAGTGTGCCCTATGAAGATTTCATCCAAACAGGTGTCTCTCTGTTCTTCCAGAACCATTAAGGAAATTATCTCCTCTCATGCTCCACTCTAGCTGACTTCTATGACCACTCCTTAGCCTCTGGCTTTTTCCCTCCTTCTCTCAAGTGCACCCTTTTGTGCCTCCTCCTAAAAAAGCTTTCAGCTGACCCTCCTGTCAGACCAACTACCACCCAAACTCTAGTACCCCCTTTCTTGGGAAACTTCTGGAGAAGTTGGTCTTCCCCCAACTGAACCATCACTCTGAATTCGCTGGTTGTCTTCATACCATTAATCTGGTTTTCGAGCATCCAGAGGCACTGGAACTGCTCTCCTGAACACCTGTGAAAAACTGCTCACAAATCTCGATTCCAACTCTCCTGCTGTTCACATTCTCCATGACCTCTCCTCTGCCTTTGACACAGTCAGCCACTCTATCCTCCTAAAACGGCTTCAAGATACCCTTGGCATCTCAAACCGGGCACTGGATTGGCCAACCTCCTTCCTCACTGACCGTCCTTCCCAGGTGCACCTGGGTTCTTTCTCCTCCCCTACCATTCTCTCCACTTGTGAAGTTTCCCAGGGCTCTATACGCTAACTTGCACCTTTTGCTCACCTGATCTCCACCTTCTCTCCTCATTTCCAGTGTTATGCAGATGACACACAACTCTTCTTCAAGCTCACCTTTTCCTCCTCCACTTCCCCCTCCATCATTCCTGATTGCCTGTCTGCTGTTCAGTCCTGGTGTGCCTCTAATGATCTCTATCTTAAAGCCAGTAAGACTGAGATTCTTCCTATCGGGACACCTGCTCTTTGTTTCTCTCCAGCACTCTAGCCTCTCTCTATGGGCTCTCCCCCTTCTCCTTAAAGAGAGTCCAGAAACCTTGGGGTCATCTTCGACTTCTCTCTCTCCTTTACTCCTCACATTCTGACCTTGCCAAGAAGTCACACTTTTAACTTCATCTTTTAAGAGGCATTCACTTCTTCCTCAACTTCCCCCAGAAACTCAATGTCTCTAGAGCGTTGGTCCCCTCCTGGCTGGATTACTGCAAAAGCCTCTTCCTCAACCTCCCCCTCTCACCTCTTCAACTGATCCAGAAGAGGAATGCAAGACTTATCCTTTGCCCCAAGCAAAGGGGCCATATCTCTCCACCCTTAAAATCTCTTCATTGGCTCCCGGTGGTTGCAGGCTCAAATTCAAGACCCTCTGCATCATCCACAAGACTTTCTGGGGCCTGGGCCCATGCTATCTGCAGCTTTCCCTCCCTAAATACTCTCCTTCCAGATCCCTTCAATCTTCTACCTCCAACACTCTGGTGATCAAACCCTTCTCCAAGCAGAGAGCTGGGGCAGATCTCTCTCCTAGGCTGGTACCCTCGTCGAACAGCAACTCTACCTCTCTCCGTCTTGAACCGAACCACCTCAGGTTCTGCAAACAGATCAAGACCTTTCTTTTCTCAACCTCCTTTCCTCTTTCCCTCCCTTTCTAATCCACCTCATTGCCCCTCAGGCTGGTGGCTGGTCCTTCCTGCATCCAGCAGGGACCAGGCCAGCTGCCCAGTCACCACCAGCACCATCTGTTGTACTGCCCACTGGGCCCACACCTGACTGCTGGCTGGTAGACATCCGCCACCTTGGATCATCGTTTCGCCCTTGCACTTACCTGTTACCTCCCCCACAGGCACCTCTTGCACTTTGCCTCCTCCCGCCGTGTGACCCTTCCAGCACTTATGCCCCCCCCCTCTTTTTCCACTGCACTTGCACGTTCTGAATGTCACAAGGCCTAGTATGACCGCTGCTAGTTTTATTATGTATTCATTGTCATTGTTATTGTTTTATTTTAAAATAAATAAATCAATACAAATACAAGAAATGCATTCTACGTAATCATCAGTTATTACACAAGGTCATCACTGTGTGACACAATTTCCACCTACTCCACTTATATATGCACCTGAAAGGATATCCAATAACTTTTTTAACCCGTCTGATTGCATACCATTCACCAGAATGCACTGGTCTGCGTTCCTATTCTGTCCTGGTAAGCAGTACTTAGAGCGTGATGCAAACAGAGAACTCTGTGATCCCTAAACAGATGGCCCTGTGCATCCAGATACATGCATCAATGGGGTAATACGTCATGCATTTCCATTAAATGCAATATCATTATTGCATAAGGGAGCAGCAATCATTTAACAGTAGTTGCCACATCCCGTATTATACCACAACACTTTTTTTTTAATGTATTTATTGGGGATTTGTATCATGCCATCTATTGTTGCAACTGCTTCTTGGTACCTTCACAGTAAGGGAATAGGTAACAGACGAAGCACTTTTCACAAGCATTGAAAGCAATTTAGAGCTGCGTGCTCAAGATCTGAAGAAGAAGACAAGAGTCAGAGGTGAGGGAAGAGAATAAGTGTAATTTGCTTGATGAATGTGCATGGTACAAATGTGGTTAATGAGTTGCAGGTTGAAAGATGGACCTTAGAATTCCGTTATGCACCTGCAAGGTTCTCCCAAAAGTACAGGGCGTACAGCCATTCAATGTGCTCTATACTCAGAATGCATTGTGTGATACACACGGTTTGAAACTTTGATGAGGAACAAGAGCCCTGTGTTCACCTCAAAGTCAGAGAAAAGATTTCCCACAATCATTGACATTTGACCATCATATTTTTGTACCCCATGCTCACAGTGCTGAGTCAGGGCACTTTTTGTTATCACCCTGTTTGTCAGAGTGGTAATGTTGCACAAACACATATGTGTCGTCACACAATTGACTGTGCAGGGAAGTGTGCATGTTCTATTATTTCATACTTTTGTTAAGTTTTGTTAAGCAGCATTTGTAAAGCACAACCATTTCCATGCCTTCTTGGCACTGACAGCTGCCACAGAGGTGTTTGTGTAATTTGCATTCAGGGAATATTGTGCTGTAGGGGAGGAAGGTAGAATTGCCATTGGTATACATCCCCAACACCCTGCCATATAAGGTGAGTCTAAGTTTGCCTTGGGTGGTCATGTTTTGGGGCATCCGGCAACACAATGTTGTCATTTTTAGTGTGGGTGTGATAAACAGACAAGTAATGCACTATAATCCTTAGACAAGCCATAAAAGGCCAGATGTTATAGACAGGGAAGCTAGGAAGATATTCATTCAGGTACTATTAAATGATGGTGGTCTTTCGAACTATGACTCCATGGGGAGCAAAGACCTGGATCATGATGCCTCGAAGTACTCAAGGCTTACCGGGTGCTTTATGGGGCTGGCTCCCTTTGGTGGGTTAGATAGGGAGCAGGATATCTCATGGAATGAGGCTCTGCATTTCTGGAAGTTAATCTGCAGATCTGCAGAGTAGAGCTGAGTGTGACTAAACCACAAGGCAGTCTTGCCTTGCAGTCTTGCCTTTGTTTCCATTGCCGTGATTGTGGGAGGAGCGAGCTTTCAAAACCTCGACCGCTATGAGGAGCATACGCAGAGTCGAGCTGAGACATAGCAAACCACAGAGCAGTCTTGCAGTCCTGCAGCCATCAGCCATCAACACTGCAGTATTAGCGGGAGCTGCTTGAGACACTGTTCACCGGTAAGAGGGTAAGGATTGAATGATTACAGTGGATTCACACATAGCGTATGCAAGCATGCTGATTAAAATGCTGTACAAACTAGCGTTTATGCACCTATGCTACACATTTTACTGAAAAGTAAAGACAGTCCATAAAAGGTGTGAGCTGATTGGCACACAATAAGTGACACATGACTTTTACAATAATAAATTAAATTAATAAAAACACAACGTGAGGTTTGTGAAACACATTGAGATTTTGAGACACTGTGTTCGTTAAGTGAGGGGTGCCTGTGGGTTAAGGAACCTTTGAGCCCCTCATTATTGCTAACCTCTCTACGCTTGCTTACAAGGAGGGATGCGGTCAGAGAGAGCCTTAAGTCCTTTTCTACTCTTGATAGCCTTCAGGTGTTTCCGCTTGTCTTCGAGGGGTGGCTGCGAGTAGGTAACCTTTGAGCCCCTTGGTGAGTGTGACAGAGAGTCCTGTGTGGCTGAGCTGGGCAGAGTTGTGTTCCTTTACCACCTTCCTGACCAACTTTTGTAAAGTTGAATGTGAACATGTATTAAGGTGCTTGGCAACCTAGGATCAAATATCCTGCCTTGGAAAAACCACCCTCCTTCCACAAGTCTCTCCTGCAGCTAATCCATCGGACGTGTGTATCCGTGTTTGCATTTTGTAGTTGTTTTTGTCTTTGACATCTAGTATATATTCAACATGAAGGCACACACTGTTCGCAGAGTCATGTTATGCAGCGTTGTTGTCCGTAAAAAGTACAGACTGAGAGCAAACATCTCCGCTGTAATTGGAAAATGTAGACACGAACTAACAACACTAACGCTAAAACATATCTCAGTACAACCCGAAATTTCATCCTTCTTCCAAACTGAGAGTAAAAAACTAGTGGCAATCGTTTCTTCTACATTGACTGATGAGCCAACTGACCATTCACAATCCTGCACCATAGATAATAACAACTCTTTACTTAAGCTGTGTGTGGGACTAAGGAGGGCTTCCTTGGGTGACACTAAAGGTCCCACTTCATTCGACATTGTTGATGACATCATTGAAATCAATTTATCTAACTCGCCTGATCTCGACGTCTTTGCTTCAAACTCACCACTTTTAGATTTTGCTACTACAACTTACTAAGAGGAAGAAAATAGTCAGGCGGAGGATGACCTGGGGTCCGACATGGCGATAGGGTGATCCAATCATGGCCAAAGTGGAAGCCTTCTCAACACTGATTGACACTCTTGCTAAGGACAAGCATACAATCAAGGATTCACTTACCCAGACCCTGGTTAGGTTTGGTGCAGAAATAGCATTACTGCATCCTCCTAAAAGACCTCCGCAAGCAAAGACACGGAAAGTCACAAAGATTCCAACCACCATGATTCGCAATGTCATAGCTTGCCAAAATGTGTCACCTTGCCCTTTTATTCACTCCAGGCAAATGGATTCTTTGAAGCCTAATGGGGATTATGAGGATATTTTTGTCTCGCCAACGTTTGCCATTGCTTTTGAGACAACTATGGCTTTACATAATATTAAATCATCTAAAAGTGTAAAATTTTGCACCTGTCTTCAGAGTCACTGAATTGCATAATCAAACACATTTAATCAAAGCCGTTAGACAAATGAAAGCACAGGACACCCTGCCAGGGAAGAAAATAGTTACAAACATTCTGCCTGATGGTCGTGCACTCCGGTGTGGTGCTTAACGGGCGTTCGGGACTAGTACCTAGAAAAATAAATGGAAATGTACATAATGGTAGGGACTCAAGTAGCTGGTGCTATGAAACACATTGCGGTGGGTGTGACCCCTCACGGTCTGCCCAAAAGAAGTGAAAAAACACAGCCTAAACCTTACCTCGACGAAAGGGACTATAAGGACTAAGGCACCTGGGCCATAATCGAGGAAAGAAATCTAACTGCTTGCAGCCCATTCCTAAATAGATCTCAACTACTGGCAATACTGAGGAAATACCACAATTTAGTCTTATTAATGCTACGGACATTAAACGTATTGGGCCTCATTACCACCCAGGCGGTAAGGGGTTAACGGCAGCGTTAACAGCGCCGACCCTTACCGCCTGAGTACGAGGTCCCTTAGCGCCATGGCGCTTTTAACACCTGCTTTTAGCAGGTGTTAAAATCCATGGCGCTAAGGGACCATGGAGTTAATTACGCCACCGTAATTTACGGTGGCGTAATTAACGCCTTCCCCACTCCCATTATACCCTATGGGGCAAAAATGGGAATGGGGAAGGGTAAATGGGGATTGGGGACTTACCGCCCCGCCAAGGTCGGAATGGGGCGGTAAGTCCGCCAACCACCATGGCGTAAACGTAGTTTACGCCATGGTGGTAAAGTCACGGCCCAGGCGGTAACTTACCGCCTGGGTCGTAATGAGGCCCATTGAGTTACCAAGGATCGTTAGCCCATCTAATTGGGCACTCATAGACTTTTCTTCATCAGTTGTGATCACCCTTCTTAAGTCATATGCCAATGCATTTATATCGTTTGGCTTAGCTTTTATCCTCTGTGGCAAAAAGAAAAAAACTGTTTTATGTGTTCCACATCGGCCAGCAGAAGCACAGACACTTTCCACAACAATGGATTATTCCACTGAGAGAGACTCTTTACGTGCTTTTCAAACTAGAAACGACTCAGCCATGGTAAATTATTGTGAGAAAGAATGCTGGTTGCCAAAACAGATCACTAATGGAACAAATTGACATTGTACTCACGAGAAACATGGGCAATGGTTGTCTTGGGACACACGTGGCTACCGGTAATTTCTCTCACATCCTGTGGGGGTTGCTCTTATTGCTTCAAGTGAAGTTTTATCCTACAGGAAACTTGTTGCACTTCACCCTTCTTTATACATGGCTTTCAGATCGTACAGCTACTTCTGCCCTTGAAGGCCTGAAGTGGGGGGGCTGTCTGTAGGCACCAAACTAACATAGTCTCTGCAAATCTTTCCTAATGATGGAGCATCACTATATGTATTACCTGCTGTATTACATTTTCATGAGGGTACCACCAGTTCTATGCTAATAATTAAGATGCACGACCCTCTGGGCGGATCCCAAACCAGGTCTATCATTGCAGTAATAGAAGATATTGGCCCTCATTACAACTCAGGCGTTAAGGGTTAACGCCGTCGTTAACCCTTAACGCCTGATTCCAATTTTAACGGCTGCTTTTAGCAACCGTTAAAATCCATGGCGCTAAACCGCCTTGGTGCTAATTACGGCACCGTAATTTACGGTGCCGTAATTAGCGCCTTCCCCACTCCCATTATGCCCTATGGGGCAAAAATGGGAATGGGGTAGGGTAAAATGGGAAATGGGGATTTACCGCCCCACTCACCTTGGAATGGGGCGGTAAATCCGCCATCCACCATGGTGTAAACATAGTTTACACCATGGTGGTAAAGTTGGTGTACTTACCGCCTGGGTTGTAATGACCCCCATTATCCTACAATGGCTTAGTTCATCTGACATGGCTTCTGTTGTTATAGCAGGTGACTTAAATGCAAGAAATCTACACTGCTCCTCCTTTTGTAATCTGAATGGCTCAAACGATTGGCTTACCCTTTTGGCTCATTACGAGCTGAGCTTTTTGCCCATTCGTAACACCACTGATACTGGAAGAACCTACACATGGTAAAACAGCAACCTTAAGACACATATCGACTACATCACCGCCGATCCAGTGACCAAAGTAATGTTTAGCTAAGTTAGGACTGTCTTTAACAATTTGAGCGACCATGCTGCACTTAAATGGCCCTGTTATATACCCTTCACTGATGTACAAAACTATATGGTAAGAGACAACTGTTTAAGTTGGACAGCAAAAAATAAATGAAGGTCCCTCATGACACTCACTTACAGGATACAAATGGTACAGCATTAGCTCTTTCCAGTGCTAATTGGGACCTGAATAACATGGTTCAGATATATATCAATCATATACGGAAGGTACGTTGGAAGTAGGATACTTCTAAAAAGAATTAACCAAACTTATGATATAATTATAGTTGGAAAAAGGAAAACCTATCGTAAAGCCAGAGGCATGGTTCTAAAATATATATCATTGAGCCGTGAGGATAAACTGCCTTCCTTAAAAAACCTGACAACTAAAAACAGGAACTGGCACAAGCACTACACATTTCAAATTGGCTCCTTTTGTTCAGCTGGCTGAAGTTGCACGATAGCAAAACATTTCGGGCCCACTTTAATGACCATAAGAAGGGCACCTGTTCAAGATAGCTTGACCAAGTACCTGAAAAAATATGGGGAGAGTACATTGGTAACCTGTATTTTTTGAAATAGTGCTAGACTCTAATAAAATCCGGGCGACTACCCACAGTATGCCCAACATCGACATTGATGAGGAGCTTTTACGTATCATCAATAAAAATCTAAACATTTCTCATGCCCAGGGTCTCGATGGTATACCAGATGTCGTACACAAAGCCCACCCTACTCTGTGGACTCTGATACTTGCCCACTTATATAGGCATATTGAAAAAACTGGTATTCTCACTCATAGCTGGCAAACATTGATTTTGGTTCCCATTTTCAAGAAAGACGACAGGTAAACCCCCATATTTGACACTATTCTCTTGCGTAAACTTACCACATGGGTAAACCACAATGCTATACATAGTCCTTTTCAAACAGGATTTAGAAAGAATTATAACACCATAACAAACATGTGTACTGCAATATTTAGCAGGGGCAACAAAAAAATCTAACGGACCGTATCTTTATTGCTGTTGTGTAGATTTTAGTAAGGCCTTTGACCTCGTCCCATGTGTTCTACTTTGGGATAAACTCATAGCCTGGAGGATAGATGGAGATTTGCTATATTACATACAGCAATTGTATTCTAATACATCAATTACAGTTCGGTTGAATTCAGCGGGGCGTTGCTCTAAATATATGCATACCAATAGCAGCCTTAAACAAGGCTGTGTGATGGGACCGATCTTGTATAATCTTTTCACTGCGGACTTGAGTATGGTTTTCTCATCAATTAACAACTTCCCTCTGAGTATAAACATCATAAAGATACCGTGGCTCTCATATGCACACGATATTATTATGTATGACCTCACTCCAGTCGGTCTACAGTGCTCTGTAAGTGCTTTAGCTAAATTTGCTAAAAGGAACGCCATGGTCATTAACATGTCAAAATCAAAAATACTGCGCATAAGTAAAAATGGAACCAACAAGGGTGAATACGTCTAGTAGATAGATGAGGCTCCCCTCGACAGAGTGCTCAAATACAATTACTTGGGTTTTTCGATCACCTCAAATCCTGGTCTCACCTACTATCAAGATACAATTTCTCCAAAAGCATGGAGAAAATTGTTAGCTATCAAACATTTTATTGTGCATCGTGGACCATCGAGGGACTCTTGGAGGTATATTGCACAAGTATGGTATCTACTATATTATATGGTATGGTAGTCCTGAACAACAAATAGGTTGCTTGGTTGGAACAATTTGAAGGACAAATATTGAGATCGGTTATTAATGTGCCAAATTGTGTGCCAGTTGAGGAGCTGTGACTTGAGTTCGGGGTCACCTCGCTGAAAACTTCCTGGTATCTACAAAGAACTCTCCTATACACAAAGTTCTTAGGTAATAAACAAACCTCTAATCACCTATTTTTGCTTATGGGCAAAGAGATGGTACAAGGGGCTAAAAACTGTTTTTTTGCTGAACTGGCGATTACCGCTATAACATTTATTTCTGAAAACTGCTGTCGTGTTGACTAACGACCCCCATTAGGTAGACATAATTAAAAGAAAAACCAGATACTTGGATATGGCTATTAACATCAATAAGCTTAATGGTAAAACCCGATATAACGATTTTTTAAGGATTATTTTGTATATCCGACTAAACTTGCTCCTCACTATGGTTCTACTTGGAGCCTGGCTAAAAATTCCCTTGGAAGATCATCTTTGTCGACTTTGTGACACAGAAATAGAGACATGCCGTCACGTTTTTACAAACTGTAAATCAATGCACACTCTTTACTGCTGTGATTACAACGATTTCATAACCAATATTGATGATTATTATGGTGACCAATTTTGGTCTACCGTACCTGGTGCATCATCGATTGTAATCACGGCGGCAGCTTTTAATATATGGAGAGAAGCATTGAAGTTGGCATAATTACACTGTACTTTTAATTGTTATGAACTTGTCATATTAACCTGATTTGGGATCCACTGAATTGTACAGATGTTCTCGTTCAAATGTGCACTTCCTTTTGTATTTATTGTATTGTATTATAATTTTCTTTTATATTATGTTCTGTTTTTTCTATGTGTCTAAAGTGGGTAACAAATTAAGTGCACAATAAAAAAAAAATCCAGCTTGACTACTCGTCAAATTATTCAGAGAAAAGATGATAGCAGGTTGATTTTAGGTCCAAGAGTGATGTACCTTTGTCTTATCTGCTTATGTGTATAGGTCTGCTTTGGTCATCATGGCCCTTTTCATGCAACGAGGGGTGGTTATGTGGATTGTATACCAATGTATATTTGTTTGTTTTGGAGTCACCTTCTAGCTGCTTCAAAACAACGCTTGGGCTTATGTTAGGAGGTTTTTCCGACAGTAATTACTTCAAAGTAATGTACTTACTTCAAAAACATTACAAAATATATAGGGGTTGTAGGTTATCGGGTTAAAAGCAGTGGGGAGGGTTTTGGGGTATGGGTACTAGTGTAGGAGAAGGAAGATTTGGGGACCCCCAAAGTAGAAAAAATAAAATTCGAAATAAATTACTTGGAAGTAATTGCCGTTGGAAAAATGGCATGGAACCCCCTCATATGATATGATATAATAGTTTATTTATATAGCACCTATACACAATGTGTTTCACAGCGCTTCACTGCAAGGGAGGGAACAAGGGAAAATACAATCACATTCTTACAGGTCATGAACAACAAGAATGTGAAATTAAGTATCGTACAAGGCCTGACGACATATCAGATAGTGCTGGGGGGGCATGTAAAGGTAGGGGGTAGGAGACAAACATTTGTTGTTATCATACTAGGTCCAGGGACAATTCTGATAGAGTAAGTGCATAGAAAAAAGTAAGGGAGGGCGGGAAGAGGGAGGGAAAAGGGAGAAGGGAGAGGAGGAGAAAACAGAGAAAAAAACAGTGAGAAAAAATATAGATATATATAAATATATAAAACGCAGGTACCAACCTTGAAGCTGTATTTCTGTGAGGTTCAAATACATCTCAACTTCAGAACTGCAATGTTCTGCTGTTGGGTCTGCATCACTGTTCACATCTGAGGCTGTTTCTGGTATGGGCATATGCCTATGCACTTCGCCCTTTGTGCACAGCTTGCTTCTCTTCCAACCACAGACATTCCCTTCACATCCCCAGTTGACTTTGTTTGCCACTGAATTGTATGTATCTTCTTCAATCCACCCATATCTGTTTTCATCAGAGCCACCCAAGAAAGCTTTCACCACAGTCGCCCATAAACTCCCAAACCCTCCGTCACTCCAAATCTCATGCACCCTCTAATATTCACTCACAATCTCATTTACCCTGTTAGAGGCAAGCTGAATATTAGGCACCTTTGAACACAGGAAATCTGATCCTCTTGCACCCCCCCAAACAGGCACCATCTCTTACCCTCACAGGCACCCCCTATCCTTCTCACCATCAAACTCTACCATCATGGCCCTGGTTGCCCTGCCTTGCACCTCCAAGCTCTGTCTGAGCCTTGCCCTTGCAGTTCACTATTGTCCCCTCCCCACCACTGAGCCTAGTGCATAACTGGTTCCCCCGAGGCCATGCCCTATTCCCCGCCTTGTGCCCCCAAGTCCTTGTCTTATGTGCTGCTAGGCCCTCATGTCCTGTCTGACCCACACTGGCAAATTAGCTTTTCCCCCCTACCCAGTACAGCCATGGCTGTGTGCTCCCCAACCATCAATCCTGCCGTGTGCCAACTGAGGCTCTACACTGTGCACCCCATCCCTCAGGCTCTGGCTGCCCTGTCACTGCAGTGCACTTATGCACACCCACTCAACGCAGCACACGCCTTTTGTCCTCAGCCCATGTCTTGTGTCAATCCCGCCCCTGCCTTTGGCCACTGTTGTCATGCCTTATTTTCACCTAGGCCCTGACTTCTGCACCCTTAGTTGTTGTTCTCAAATATGGTCTTCAGAATATTTTCTGCTTCTCAAACCACACAATGTGATGCGTGGGTTGTTTGCTTCCTTTTTTCATGTACTTATATTTTGCTACCCAAGCACGATGTGCTTCAACAGCTTGCAGAGAGTCAGTATATTTGACATTTGTGGTTGTCTAATCACAATACGTAAAATGTTTGTATGTATGTATTTGTTTTAATTGTGTTCTCTGCAAGTGAAATATTTTGCCCTCAGCATTTATTTTACACATAGGTTTTTTAATGGAAGGTCGGTTTCTCAGCTAATTGGATTTACATTAATACATTATAACATTAAAAATCAATTATCAACAACTCTACTTTTAATACAAAAGCATGCTCACATTTTGTTCTTGTTATTTCTTGCATACCTTTCTTTAAATTCCTAGGTCATTGAAGTTTGCACTTAAAGATGAAAGCAGGCATGACCAGACGGATCAGGAGCACACTACCACAGTAGAACAGATGGTGAATTTCTTGCAAGCTCTGAAGCCTGTGAAGAGTCACTCTCGCGTATCCGCCCAGATAACCACAGCTGACCTGGCCAGAGAGGACAGCAGTGTTATGTGTGATGATGGTGGAGTAATGCTTTCCTTAGAATTAAGTTTGGACCACATCAAAAAGCCGACTGGTAATATGTATGTATGATCAAAGAAGCACACACATAATTGTTTCCATGATGTCAAAACGGATTGATCTCCAAAGCATGCTTAACAGACAACAGTTACCACAAGATTTATGAAAAGCACATTTGCCAGTTTAGCCAACCAAGACATTATTGGTAACTGTCTAAATGTCTGTATAGTTCTGAACATCCTGCTGAGCAAAGGCGACGACCAAATGCTGCACAGGTTTCTTCATGACTAAGTGCAAATTGGTGGAACCACCCTAGGGAGCCATCAACTTCAGGAGAAGTAGCTGCCTGGGGCTTACCGGAAAGCCGAGGAAGACCTGAAGGAAAACCTTAAACAGGATGTGTGTGATATTTAATAAGACCCCTGATGTGGAAGGGTGTCGTCTCCTCATTGTGTTTTTGGAGCCGCTGTGATACCGGATGCAATAGACCGTTCCAGACCTGCCTTGCTTACACTGTTTTCCTGACATACTGCAATCATGCCACAGTTGCACAAGTAGGTACAATGGTCCTTACAGAGTATGATGTTGCCTTCCAGAATGTTCTGTGCTTTAATACCAAAAATGCAGCATATACGAGCAAGGCTTATAAATCTGTATTGAAAAATCTGTACTCAAAATCGATTTACATCTGCTTGGCACACATCCTAAACCTTAACAGGGAATCCTTCCATAAAGCTTTGTGGATCAACATGACTCCCTGATGTAGATCTCCAGACCTTTCTATAAGTCTGGCAGCAGAAAGCAGAGAATCCCGTAGCACAATACTATTATTATCATATTATTATTATTATTATTATTATTATTATTATTATTATTATTATTATTATTATTATTATTATTTTTATTATTTTTATTATTTTTATTATTATTATATTATTATATATTTTTATAGTTTGAAAGTAGCTTTGGAGCAACTCAGAACTCTACAGTACAAGAGAGAAAAAATGGGATATCAAGAATGTACAGATAATCAAATAAACATTAGTAATAATTATCACAATATGCTATGTGGACGGGTGTGTGTCTAGGTTGTGCCAAGTTATTGTTTGAAGATCCAGGTCTTCTGTTCTTTCCATAGATTACGAAGATGTGGAGTAGTCTGAATTGCCACTGAGATGGAATTCCAGAGGACCAGAGAGTAGCATGATGAGGACTGTTTCCTAGTTTTCCGCTTGCCAGCAAGATGACCATGTGCCGCCCAATGTTTTTCATTTGACTGTCAGGTAGGCCAGTGTTTAAGTGGTGGTTGACTTGTAGTTAAGCACACGGTTTTGAACCAGGTCCTAGGTGAGATGTGTAGCAAGTGTGATTTGCACATGTTGGGGGTGATGTAGTCAAATTTCCCAGAGACATTTAGTCTGCTGTGGAGTGTGGGCTGCTGTGAAGATAACCAAGTACACAGCTGGGTGGCCTGCAAGGAGGGTGGTAACCCCAACCATATGCAAGATCATTGAGAACTGGATCACTATTCTGAGGTTGTGGGTTGACAGGAAGGGAACCAAGCGCTTTGAGCCACTTTTGGGATTTGTTGTTGAAAGCATACATTGCTTGCCACCTTGGTGAGACCCACTAAATGCAACCCTGCATGGTGCTTGATCCCTTCAGTACTTATTGGAATTTTTAAGTTGCTTTGGGGCTTTACAATTGTTAACATTTCCAGACATATGATGGGTTTGTTGAATCTGAAATACTCTTCAGCAAATCACCCCTTGATTCCTTGAAAAATATTTAGTGTATACTGAGTAGTGAGACCAACATGTTACATTAAAGTTTGCTGGACATGCTGACAGGCAAGTGCCAGAGCCTCCTCTACCTGAAAGAAAGATGCCACTGTCAGAGAAAAGAAAGCTGCCACTGTCAGAGATCTCAGGCCATGGAGGTCTATGACTATTTTGAAGAACTGAAGATGAACATTAGTATCCATTTGGTGTGAACTTTGGAGACACTGCAGCCTTTGTGTAACCAGATTGAAGCAGACTCTGAAGCAGAAAAGAAACGGTTGTGCAGCATATTACTTAAGCTTTTGAAAAGGTTCTTGTCAAAATAAACAATTGAGTGATGATCAGCCTAGCATAACATTCCTAAAATAGGTAATCCTGTTCAATCCAGCATAGCACAGAGAACTAACACAGAAAAAGACTGTTTAATCTGCCATCTGTAGCGGGACGTGACCCAAAACCTGGATGATAAAAATAATCCAAGAAGGCCAAATAACCATTGCACCGCTTTGCAAGGGAGAACAAGGTTTATTATATACAAAAGTCTCGGACGGTCCCGTAACACCGAACTGACACGGAGCTCCTCACACCTCAAGAAGTTACAGGTTATATAGTGGAAAACCGCACATTATCAAACATAGGTTACAAAGTCATCCCACCAGCCAATTGGCCTAACCTTATCTAAGCCCTTTCCCCTATGCACATGGCCCACTACATCGTCACTACTGAATCCTAGTGCATGATTGGCTACCATGTATATTGATACACTTATAAATCTCAACCGTCACATGATGTGCACCCCTTCGATGCAGGCACGTTCAAAGAAAGACTGAAGAAGCCAACTCTGCTTTGATAAAACAGTGGGCCTTTTCATTATACCAGACAGCGCGACACACGCAAGCTGCATCTCCGACCTTACACTAAATATACTGGCATCCCCTATGCTCCTCCTATTCCAAATCATGATACCTTTGACACGGAGCCCCCTTATCTCCTTCAGACATCAGGTGCCCAGTAGTGATGTGACCAGGGCACCAATCCTGGGCATCAATTTCAGGGATTTATTTGCTTTGGTTATGCATCTACTTGTAGTCCTAATGAGATGAACGTTCTTTGGGTGAGGGCAGTAATGCTCTAAATCTTCATCTGGCCTGTTGGCATCACAAAACCCTGTGCCCTGTTCTCATGAATTTGGCCTTCAATGGGCAAACCCTCACAGTATCTAACATTCAATTCCCACCACCTGTAGCTGGATACAATTAGTGTCTATCTGTGCAGCGTGGGTGGCTCTGATCTCGGTTTCTCACTTGTGGGATGGAAAGGATATTTGTCTTGGGACTGAGATAAACAGACATGCAGCTCCAAATGAGGGCCTTCATTCTGCTCATTGTGTACTAGGTCTTACAATCCAATATGGTGACACTCTAACCATGTTGACCAGCTGACCTTGTTTTATACCACAATATCTTTCTGACTCCATCTTCCACCTACCTCAGATCCTTTCTCGCATGTCACTCGGAACGTAACTTTGTGTACCACTTCTAAATACAGGCCCTATAACACACTACTCTATCTATAGCCTCTGCAACCGTAACATTAATACGTTTTTTGCTCATTCTGTGTTACTATATGATGCATCTATTATGTGACAAAACTAACTAGTTCTGCCTTCTGCCGTGAAAAACTCAAAATGCTCCCACTGTGACAATAATTTTGGTTGCAAAAGCCTGTGAGAGAAGGGGATTCTCTTAGGCCTAGAAGTCCGGCACATAGTGACTTCATTGCAATAAGTAAGGTGGAGCTGACTTGGACATGCATTTATGGCTGATGGAGAGAATTGTAAAGGTGCTTCCTTCTCTGATGGGGAGCCAATGGACCGCTCTGATATGTGCTCTGAGTGGGAAATATAAAGCGCAGCATGAATGTTATTATTTTGGAAAGTCTGGAGTTTCTTGAGATTGCGAGATGATGTGCCAGTAAAAAGGACATTACAATAGTCTAGCTTGGCTCGCACCACTGAGCGGGCAATGATTAGACAGTTGTCATTGGTGTGGAAGGGTCTGGGAGTATTCATGAGTTTAGTGGAGTAGGCTGCCGCTGAGGAGATGGTGGTGACTTGGTGGGTGAGGGAGAGGGGAGAGTGGAGGATGAGGAGACTGGGAGCACTGAGCCGTCAATATTGAAGACTGAGTACAAGGGTTTCAGTTTCTTTAGAGCATAGGTGGAGCCAATGATGAGAAGTTATGTTTTCTCATCATTGAGGCTGTTAGGCAGAATCATATGCAGTACCCTTTGGGAACACCACACATAATTAAGACTACAAGTGACAGTACAAATTCACCTTTGGTACAAGACTGTACTACACAGTAAAGTGGTAGTGATGGCTTAGCAGCCAAACTTATCGCAAGAGTAAAGTGAGCAGTACCAATAGTTACACAAAGGACAGCAATTACTATGGTTCAGACAAACACTGACTAAAGGTTTCTGAGTAAAAGAATATACATTTATTTACACATCAGTTGTAAAACAATTCACTAAACTAAAGCAGTAGAAAAATCACACTCTTAGTATACTACACACCACCCAATAGATTCTGGACAAGTTAAGCTCAAAATGAAGTGTGAGCAAAATGGCACTCTAGCAATTAAAAAGGGAGCGAAAGACAAGGTTAGACAAAAGTTGAGCAGCACCAACAAGTAAGTAAGCAGGGCAATCTAGAAAAGGTAACTACGGTGAGGAAATCAAATCAAGAGGCCTGGGCCAAAGTCAATGGGCCAAAGTCTTTGTAGAGGATCACACAGTTCAGAGTAGTTCGCGGTTAAGTCTTTGCCAAGAGTTTAGAATGAAGTTGGTCTGAAGAAATGTTACTTTAAAGAATAAAGAAGGACAAGCCCTCGGATTGGTGAAAGATTTCAAACACTTTCACCACGGTCGGATGGAACGAACAACCGGGTTTGAACAGTACCTTAAATGGAGAAGAAGGCTGTAGCTGAGGCAGACATTCCTGGCAGGTCCAGCAGGCTCACGGTTCCTGAAGCTAATGTTGGACTGACACGAAGTAGGAAGAATGGAGGGTCCTGGGAAGAAACCAACAGCAGAGCAAAGCAACAAATAAAAGGTGTGCTCCTTAAAACCCAAGCAGGGTCCGGTCCTCCTGGCTATCCAGTTCACTGTAGCTGTTCACAGCAAATTCGACCAGAGGAGGGAGGCCTGGCTTGCAGTTTGACAAACTGGTTTGTATTTTGTATTTATTTGTATTTATTTTATTTGTATAGCGCAGACCAGGCCCGGAGGCTACCGGGCGCATTTCTTAAGGCAATGGTTACATAAGTTGCATACAGTGATGATATATCAACAATAAATATGGCATGGAAATAGACATAGGTAGGTGGTACAGCGATACATGGAATGTCAAGTAATACTTCTTTACAGATGTTATTACAGCACGTTTTAGAAAGAAACTTAGGCATTGGAGGAGGCGAGCCAACATTTGGCTCTGTGTTTGAAAAGGTTGAGGGAGGGGAGGTTTCTGATAGTCAGTGGGACAGTATTCCACAGTTTGGCTGCCAGGACTGGGAAGCTAGAACCACCGGCTGTTTGGAGCTTGTATCTAGGTATCAATAGGCTCTGATTCAGGGTAGATCTAAGTGATCGAGCTGGAGTGTACAGTGTGAATCGTGAGGAAAGATAAGTGGGCGCCAGATTGTTTAAGCATTTGTAGGTAAGGGCAAGCGATTTTAGTGAGATCCTTTGGGTGACTGACAACCAATGAAGGTTCTTCCTGGTATCCGAAATGTGTGCAGAGCTGGGGATATTGAGGGCTGCCCTGATAGCGTTATTTTGTATGATTTGGAGCTTGTCTAGGTTACACTGATTAGTGCCCTGGTACAATGCATTGCAATAGTCAGGTTTAGACATGACCAGGGTCCTAGCCAGGGTAGTGCAGTTGTGCGAGGAGAGGAAAGGACGACATGCTGTGATCAACTTGCAAGTATAGGCGGCGGCAGCCACAACTGCATTGGTTTGTCTGTGAAGGGAGAGGGTGGAGTCAAGGTAGATTCCAAGTGTTTTTGTGTCTTTGGAGACTTTTGTTATATTTCCATCGATGTTAAAGGAGAGTTCCGGGACTTTTTTTTTATTGTCCCTACGGTTCGGCCATGTGTTTTTAAGCATAAATCGGTAGATCGTAGAAAACTTTCCTATGGACCATACCCGACTTTTCGTCCATTAACGCACTCCAAATCAGCCGCCATTTTCTGATAATCCTCTCACTTGCCGCATCGCCCTGGCTCACCTGCTTTTGCGGCACTAAATCAAATCCCCCGCCCCTGAGCCTGACATCAGCAGACGCGTACCGCCCATTTCCCAACGCCAAAGCACGTTTCGTGTCAACAATCGCTGCGCCTCAGCTAATGACGTGTCGCCATGGAAATGGCAGGACGCCTCTTTCCTCAATAAGTATAAACACACCGTTTCACAACACACAGCAGCAGATTTTCGATTCCATTATTCTCTCTGTGTTACTTTGAGTATTCTGTGACTCGTTTCTGTGCTCTGGTCAGCTACCTTCGCCGCTTCTAGGCCTTGTGAACACCTGTACCATCTCTGTAAATTATTTTACTTTCTTTACCACACAATGGCTACAATAATGCCGTATATGTACGAGCCCGAGTACACCGAGGAAGAACTACTGGAAAGGCAAGCACGTGAAAACGATGGGGATTCGGATGGCAGTTGGGAGGACCAGTCAACGGATGAAGAGCCTGGACCATGTCGCATGGACGGCGTCTCCACCTGGTGCACGTGCAATCGGTGCGAGCTAATGCCAACTGAGGAGGAGAACTGCTGCTGCCGTGAAAATTCCGGGTGCTTGGCCTACATTTCGGAAGGCGAGCCAAGTCCGCAATGCATCACCGAGCTGCCAGAGTTCAGGGAAGCCTGCCTCTCACGGACCGTATTGAGGATGATGATGGTGCTTATGCACGAACTTCGCGGCACTGTTCGTCCGCGTAATCAGAGTAACGAGTAAGTATACTCTGGTTGTGATGTCAGTGATGCCACTACTATGTCATGGTCGTCTCCCACATATAAAATTACATCTACATATCATTCGAATGCATGTAAATTGGTTCCATATTGTGCATGTTCTAGATAGAATTTTTTTCAAAGCAGAATGACATTTTTTACCTGAATCGATAGTGATAAGAAAGTTTTGTCATTTTAATACAGTTTGCATCTTTCATTTTCACAGGTGGTACAGGCTGGTGGCCTATCGTTGCTTCACTTGGTGGCTTCACGGGAGGCTCGGACACCGCGTTCGGAGAGTAATACCTGCCTGTGCGGTACTTGCCATTAGACAACATTTCCCCAGCGACAGTGGACAATACCGCGGATTTTCCCTGGATGTGCTGCAACCGCAACTTTACAATGTGTAATGTTTATTATTTATGTTCAATTGAAATTAAGATCTAAAATAAAACCCAACATATATTTTAACAATGGTTGTTTTGATTTTTTAAATGAATCTAGTGTGTCTCCATTGAATAGTCTTCCTGTGCCTTGTCTTGTCACACCACATGTCTCTGGTCAGCATCCTCCCTCACGCTGGCCGCCCACCTTCAATCCACATAACCGTTGAACCCATATGCAGCAGACATACATATGTTATTTTGCGGGTTGGCATCAAGCCTCCCGGCCTTGCCTCCTCCCCCAAAAATACTTACCACACCACTTTGTTAAAGCGTTGGCAATAAAAGGAAGGCCGTTGGATTTTATTGATACAAAACATGGTTATAGGTAAATAATCAATATGGTTGATCATAATAAATCATCCTTTTGGGCACCGGGTACAGAGATGACCACCTCTGGCCCGTGCCGCCTTGCCACCACAGGCCAGCCTGCTGCTGACTAACTGCCTAGGCATCCAGGGTCTCCAGGGTGAACTGCACCCATATATTCTCCTGGGAGGGTGAGGTATTAATAAACTCACCCCCCTGCCTTCCATGTACTAGATCCTGCAGGCAGCCTCTTACATGCAGTTAGATGGCCTCTCCTTGGTGAGGCCCTGCGGCAAACGAGTCTTGTCTGCACGACCACCGCCCTAATCCACACCCCCCCCCGCCCTATCAAAGGCAGTTCGCACCGGGGTACTTGCGCTGGCAAGTGGAGCTGTCAGGGAGCGATAAAGGCCAAGAGGTGCCAAAGACCATGTACACTTCAAAGTGGTCTCTAGAGCATGAGTTGTTGTTCCCATGTCTACCTCCAGACCCCGTGTCTCCTGCCAAGCATCCCCCTCACGCTGGACGCCCCCCTGCAATCCACATAAGTGTGTCTCCATTCACGAGTCTTCCTGTGTCTTGTCTGCACGACCACCGCCCCAATCCACCCCCCCCGCCCTATCAAAGGCAGTTTGCACCGGGGTACTTGCGCTGGCAAGTGGAGCTGTCAGGGAGCGATAAAGGCCAAGAGGTGCCAAAGACCATGTACACTTCAAAATGGTCTCTAGAGCATGAGTTGTTGTTCCCATGTCTACCTCCAGACCCCGTGTCTCCTGCCAAGCATCCCCCTCACGCTGGACGCCCCCCTGCAATCCACATAAGTGTGTCTCCATTCACGAGTCTTCCTGTGTCTTGTCTGCACGACCACCGCCCCAATCCACCCCCCCGCCCTACCAAAGGCAGTTCGCACCGGGGTACTTGCGCTGGCAAGTGGAGCTGTCAGGGAGCGATAAAGGCCAAGAGGTGCCAAAGACCATGTACACTTCAAAGTGGTCTCTAGAGCATGGGTTGTTGTTCCCATGTCTACCTCCAGACCCCGTGTCTCCTGCCAAGCATTCCCCCTCACGCTGGACGCCCCCCTGCAAACCGCATAATGCCACGACTTAAACACGTCATTCATTCACAAACACACCCCTGTTTCGAATTCTTTATAACCCACTTCATATTTCTAATGAGCACTTCTTTGCGCTTTGCTAGTCAACCCGTGAAGGTGCTGGCTATCTGCTCTTCGTCTCTGTGAACTTCCGTGACCACTTCGAGGAAACTCCTCAGTTTGCAACCTGTGAACTGCTCCCTGTTCTACGACAAGAAACTACTCTGATCCCTGCATCTAACTGTTTGTTCGTCAAGGTAAGGCCATGTACCATAATCATTTTGCGTCCAATTTCTTTTCGTTCAAGACAGTACATGCAAGGAACTAGTCACATGTTCTGAGTTTACATTGGTATTCATAGAGAATTGTTGATCTTTACTTTTCAGAACTTTCCACAATGCCTGCCTGTTCCATTGGCGGTTGCCCTTCGAAGACCCATAATAAATCTGAAGGTACTATAATGCATGTTTTCCCTAAGACAATAGATCAGATAAGAGAATGGGTCCGATATTGCGGATATCCACCGTCTGAGCTTGAAAGTAGAGTCCTAGAAGTCTTTGCGGACAAGAGGGGTGATCGATACCGCATCTGCAGCAGGCACTTTACCTCTGACATGTACTCCACATCATTGCTAATAAAGAAGAACACACCGCGAGCGAGGCGAAAATTGCTCTCAACCGCTATTCCCACTCTATTCGTCCACATCCCTCCACTGGTGAGTCAAGTTTACGTATTTATCTCTCGGCCTTGCGGTAGTGTGTAGCATTAGCTAACAATAATTTCCCCATTTATGTATCCACTCAATATGAAGGCGGAAGATTCTCCATCCGTGTCGTTATTGCAGTCATCAGCCACTTCAAGCGCCTATCGGGTAATCTTACTTGGCTATTCTGCCACTGACTTGTTTTAGGCATGTAAATCAATAGTTTTAATTTATCGTGTAATTATTTTACCTAATGGTACACCCTTGTACTCGTCCTCTAGTCTTTGTTTTCAGTTATAATTATTGTTATCCAAAATAATTCAAGTACTGTCTTTCAGGGAGATGCTGAGGAGTCCAACGTATTGACGACTACCGTTGATGTCACTCAGATGCTCGAGGTACGTTTCAGGACAGTTCCATCGATGGAGATCATCAGATCTTGCATTCTTGTAGCGTGATTGTTACACACAATGTTTCTTTCGTTTTTAGCCATTGATATGTCCTTCTGTCGTCGCCCTCCTATGTGTCTTCTTTTTTCAATATTGTGTTCATTACTAATGAAAGTCCTATGTTTCAGGGAGTCGATGGAGCATTAGTCCAAGAAGAAGGGGGAGCGTGCAGTTACGGGTCGGCGCAACAGCTTGCAGAAGTGTGCACCGCAGTTACATCGTCCCTTGATGTTCTTATGCATTTCGAGGTATGGATACTGACAGTTCAATCAAGCGAAATCATATGACGGGATTACATCCGCTATACTTCCTTCTTTATTAACGCAAGTACTATGTTTCAGGGAGATGACGGAGCTTCTTCTACAAGAACATCACCCCTAGTAGTTGATGCAGATCTCTGGGTGGTGACACTTCCAACGATCGAGCAAATCGAATCATATTGACATATCCATTATTTATTTTAGACAACTGATCATTTGTGCAGGTCTATTTAGATGAGCCGTTCACGCCTGCACAAAGTTTCTGTTCTTTTTATCAAACTATAAAACCATACTAATGCAATTACTGTGTTTCAGGGAGTCACTGAAGCATCATCTTCAATAATATCATCAATGGAAGTCTATGAGGAGCCCGAGGTATGGATCTTGACAGTTCCATCTAACTAGATCAACAATGCGTGAATAATTGTCGTTTGAATGTTCTACACAAAGCGTTCATTCGTGTTTTGCTATTGAGATGTACGTGGGTATTGGTCCCCAAGTACATTTTGTGTTTTCGATATTATTATACATACTAATGAAAGTTCTATGTTTCAGGGAGTCGATGGAGCGTCAGTGCGTGATGGATGTGCTTATCAGGAAAACATAGTCGTTGCAGCGCAAGAGGAAGTGGAGACATGCACACACGAGTCGGAGCAACAGCGTCCTGATGTTGAAGTTCGAGGCAAGAAAGTTTCAAAGAAAAGAAAGCAAAAGAAGGTTAGTGTCCTGGTCACTATATTATGTTGTTTTTCACTGTTAATAGTTCAATACTGTAAGTTGTGTTTAAACTGAACATCCCTTTTCCAATCTGTCCTCTAGTTGCGAGTGGGTGTACGAACTAGATCTACACAGACAATGAAGCGAACGAGAGATGTTGCTTGTCAAACCTTTTGGCAGGGACTTGAGACTGGAGATGCATCGTGCCAATGGGAAGAATATGAAGTGATTGACAACGGAGCTATACCACCACCAGCCATTGATAGTGAATGTCCTCCTGGTAGTTCGGATGCAGTCGGAGATCAATTCACAGAATCCACACCCGCAAAAACGAAGACCGCGAGAAAGTTGAAGAAATTGTTTTATTCACCCATCGCCGGAGAAGGAACAGATGTTGCAATGGAAGAGAATGAAGTGGACGACAATGAAACACCATCAATATCACTGAACATAGCGGAAGACGATATCAGAGATTCTACCTTTCATGTGAGTGACATGTCCTCAACGTTACAGGCCGAACCAGCTGGGATGCAGAGTGACAGTATAAGGAAAGAGGCCAAATTCATTGTATTCGATAGTTGTTTGATTGATATTATTATTAGGATGAAATGTGGGCATTCGGTTGGTGGGGAAGTATGTGGGAGCCATTGATTAATGTGACTCGTGCAATTCGAGGCACTAACCTTAAAATACATGCCACCTGTACAAAATATCATCCTTTCTCATGGTCTGCACAACCTATGCTGGGACAACTGCCAGCAGGCAATCTACTTTGTGCAGCGGCTGCACTTTTTAGTGGTTCAAGTTTTAAAAAATTAGAGTCTTTCTTTCCGTTTGTGGGAATCCATTTCATTGCGAAAACTCAGTTCTACAAATACCAAACCGATTATCTATTTCCAGCCATTAGCGAAGCTTGGAGAATGGAAAAAATGTCTATTGATAGTACATTCGCGGGCAAACGGTTCAGGCTAGCCGGTGATGGACAGTGCGACAGCCCAGGATTTTCAGCCAAGTACTGCACCTACCACTTTCAGGACATGGAAAGTAAGAAAATTGTGAGTTCGGTGGTCGTGCAAGTGTCACAAAGTACATCCTCAGTGGCGATGGAGAAAGTTGGCTTTGTAGCATCATTGCAAGAACTACAATCGCGGGGAATGGTGATCGACCTGATAGCCACGGACAGACACGTTTCAATTGCCAAGACAATGAGAGAACAGTACAAAAATATAAATCACCAATTTGACGTTTGGCATCTTGCAAAAACAATCAATAAAAAATTGTCGGCTGCAGGTAAAAAAAAAGAATTGCAAGGTATTTCACAGTGGTCCAAGTCAATCAGCAACCATCTTTGGTGGAGCTCAAAAACATGTGGAGGGTCGTTGGAAATTCTACTGGAAAAATGGCGGTCAGTAATGCCACACTGTACAAACGTTCACCGATGGAACACGAACCAACATTTCCACAATTGTGAACATGGCCATTTGTCCACAGAGGAGGCACGGAAGAAGAAGTGGTTGATTCCTTCATCACCCACTCACAAAGCCATTGAAAAGATTGTATTTGATAAAACTATAACAAAAGCTTTGAGGGGACTCACGGAATTCTGCCACACAGGAGATTTGGAGGTGTTCCACAATATGTGCCTAAAGTACAGGCCAAAACGATTGCATTTTGGCATGGAGGGCATGATAAATCGGACTCTTTTAGCGGTCTTGGCACATAACCATAATGTTGGCCGTCAACAAAGTAGGACGACCGGAACTTTAGGGACGCTTCGCTACAATAAGGCCTACACTAAAAGAAGTAAACAATGGGTGATCAAACCAGTGTTTGAGGATATGCAATATGAGTTTATTGAGAAACTTATTGTTGACGTCCTAGATAGGCACATAAATGGAGTTGTGAACGAACCTGTGCAGGGGACAACTGCATTGCCACCCAACATTGCCTCTGTTCCATGTCCACCTAAAGAAGAACTCATTGAGAAATACACATCACGGTTTAAATGATTGTAATTTGATTGTCTGTTCTCTCGAGTCTCCTCATGTCGCAGGCCCATTGAATATGTGTATCTATACAACCTTGTTCATTTGCGCATTAAATTAAACCAAACAGTAATATAAATCATTTTTCAAAAAATATAGAATGTCTCCGTATTTATGGTTCTGTGGGGCTGCAAAGCACGCAGACAAAATGCAAAGATGGAGTGTAAATTTCAAGTCCTGTGAGATGGCCTTACACTAAATGTAGCTAACTAGGAATGTGTGCTCGTTCAAAGTGAAGGTCAGCTGCTTTGATTTTTTCTCGGGTGCCAGAATGGCCCACGACTCAGTATAAGGTTCTATTGTTATTTGCCCTTGACAGGCCGGGACCACGTAAGAAACGATAATGAATATAATTTCAGAAACGAAAGCCATTTCATGTTCGTTCATTAGAAGAAATAACGTCGGCATAGAAGGAGTGGTATTTTGGGGCTGCCCTACGCACAGACACAATGGAAAATGCAAATATAATATAAGTAACTCTTTAGATGAGTTTATACCGCAATTTAATTACTATACAGTAGCTTTAAAGACGGGTTAAGTTGTACTTGTTCGTTCTATGTGGCATATTGTTTTGTACCGCGCACTATCTTGGGGAGAACCGTCTCCTTTTACGGAAGCACCTCAAAACCTTCCTCTTTGCTTCTGCTTTCTCTCTCCCTCTCCCCTGCTACAACTGGTCCACTGTCTGCGATCTCGGTCCTGGGCCCTTCCACTCTCCACCTGCACTCCCTGTCAACCCCTGCACTGGGGGACTGTCTCAGTATACAACACCCCCCCCTTGACGCTGAAAACCCAGTTGCACTGTCCTAGCTATGAAATAATTTCCCGACCGAATATATAAAATGAATAATTTTAATAAAGATCTGATGGTGAGACTAATTTCATTTTTTATGTTTTTCAAACAGGTACTTCACCCATTATTGTCTGTGTCACGAGTACCAGACACCGGCGGATGGGTTTTTCAACCGCCAGTTGCTTCTCCGCGTGAACAACGTTAGCACCCTGACCATTTTGTGGGACGATCGCCAAGTACAAGTATGCCCTTACGCGGTACTAACTGCTAGATGCAACATACAGACCGCTGTGGTGGCCTAGTGCCTCGTTCTTGGAACAGCCATGCGATTATCAGTGCGACCGAAGAGCTTATTTTATCGTAAACCAACACCCTGTGTACTGCACACGAACATCGCTTGCCTCAAGACGAACTATTTTGGATCGAGAGCAAATAAAAATGCAAATCACTGAATATTCTCTAAAAATTTGATGTCCAATAAATGTACTTTGCCAAATGTACAATCTTGCAGTTTGCTTTTAAACCACAGTTTCATATTCCGAATTGTGGCGCTGTATTGTGAGATGATCTAAGACCCTGTGTACAGCAAAGGAACATCGCGTGCCTCAAAACGAACTTTTTCGAACGTGAGCAAATAAAAATGAAAATCGCTGAATATTCTCTAAACATTTGATGTCAAATAAATGTACTTTACCAAATTTACAATCTTGCGGTTTGATTTAAAAGTACAGTTTCATATTGCGAATTGTGGCGCGCTGTGTTGTGAGCTGATCTGTGTTGATTTCCGGGTTCTGTGTGGAGTCGCGTAGAAGACGCATGGGCGCGTTTGCCTACGCAGCACAGTCACGTCACGGATAGAGGCGGGGAATATGAATGTTTTGATAAAGTCTGTTTCAGGGTCGGGGGATTTGATTTAGTGCCGCAAAAGCAGGTGAGCCAGGTCGATGGGGGGAAATGATAGGATTATCAGAAAATGGCGGCTGATTTCGAGTGCGTTAATGGACGAAAAGTCGGGTATGGTCCATAGGAAAGTTTTCTACGATCTACCGATTTATGCTTAAAAACACATGGCCGAACCGTAGGGACAATAAAAAAAAAGTCCCGGAACTCTCCTTTAAAGGAACTGAACATAGGGTTCAGTTTGTTTAGTCTTTGCTGAGTACCTAGGATGAGGAGCTCTGTCTTGTCATCATTGAGACAGAGCTCATGTTGGGCCATCCAGGTTTGAATGACATGGTAAACATCATTCAAGGCTTTTGAGTCTAATGTGTAATCACCCGTGATGGGGATGAGTATCTGGGTGTCATCCGCATAGTTTGTGTAGGTAACACCCAGATAGTCAAGCACATCAAATAAGGGTTTAGTGAATACATTGTAAAGGGTGGGGGATACACACGATCCTTGGGGGACTCCGCACAGGACTGGTGCAGGGTCAGCCGCAGAGGTGGGCGAGAATACCCTCATCTGTCTGTTATCCAGGAAGGATTGAATCCAGTTTGTGGCCATGTCGGAGAAGTGAGCTGCAGTTTTCAGGTGGTGACAGAGGATTTGGTGATTAACCAGATCAAAGGCAGCAGATAAGTCTAATATTAGTAGCAGGGCTAGTTTACCTTTGTCTTTGAGATCCTCAATTTGGGTCTTGAGATCGAGGAGGGCTGTCTCCGTACCGTGCTTCGGTCTGAAGCCGGATTGTCTCGTGCCTAGTAGGTTGTTTGATTCCAGATAGTTCTGTATCTGAAGATAGGCTGCTCTATCTAAGATCTTTAGCAGAAAAGGGACCGTTGTGATGGGTCTGTAATTGGTTGGAACCTCCGGGTCTAAGGTGGGTTTTTTTAGGAGAGGGATAACCCAAGCATCCTTTAGGTTATTGGGGACCACTCCCGATAGAAAGGAGGCATTGATGAAAGAGGTTATAAAAGGAGCGAGGTCATGAGCCGACTCCTTAATGATCGGGGCTGGACAGGTGTCCCCTTGGCAATTTGAGGGTTTTAGATTGCAGATGATTTTTTCAACCTCCAGAACGGTGAGTGGCGTGAAGCTGAACGGCACCGGGGAGTCGAGGGTTGTTATTTTGGGTGGCCTGGTATTGCTAAATAAAGGGGTGTGGAGGGTGTTTTGTTTGGCGTTGATTTTGGTTTGTAAGGTGGATATTTTGTTGAGAAGGGCATTTTGTATGTTGTTGCACCAGGTGCTATCCTTGGTGCACGTGTCCGGGGCAAGTGAGGGAGATTCTAGCTCTTTAAGGATTTTGAATAATTCCCTAGTGTTCGATTCTGCCTGGGATATTTGTGTGTTGTATGTCTCCTTTTTGGCTTGTAATATGGCCTCCTTGTAATTAAGAGAGGTGATTAGAAGGGAGGCTTTGTTAGCAGCACTGGGGTGGCTTTTCCAAAGGGCTTCAGCTTTGCGCTTTTCTTTACACAGCGCGTTGAGCTGCGGGGTGAACCAGGTGTTCAGGTGGGATTGTTGTTTGGCTTTACGGATTTTTAGTGGAGCAAGGCTCTCAATGGCATTGGTCATTAGGCTGTTATAAGTGTCTACTAGGACAGTGGGGTCCTTATCCTTCTGCTGTGCAGCAAGGGTGTTCAAGCAAGGGAGGATAAGAGGAAGCAGTTTCTCCCTGGTGATATCTTTTTTATTTCTGGTAGGTATAGCGGGGGCTATGGTAGGTATGGGCTGGGGGTTGTGGCTGGCAGGAGGAAGGTAATAACATGATGGTCCGACCAGGCGCATGCATCAGTAGAGGTGACATTGGTGTTACAGTTAAGGTCGGCTAGCCAGTCGAGCGTTCTTCCTTTGATGTGTGTGGGATCACGAATACGCTGCTGGAAGCCTAGGTTGGAGAGGGTGGTCTCTACTTCAGTAGCCATGTGGTCCATGGGATCTGAGAGACCTAGGTTAAGGTCTCCTAATAGCAGTATCTGAGAGTTGGGCTTGGTGTTAGTCGACAGGGTGGATGCAACCTCATCTGTGAATGAGCCCAATGGGCCTGGAGGTCTGTATATAAGGTGGAGTGTTGCTGTATTGGTAGGAGAGAGTGATAGTTTCACTGAGAGAGATTCTGCAGAGCTAAGTTGTATGATCCCACCAGCTCAAGGGGAGTAGATTCCTTGCAGAACGTCTCTGTCGTCGAAGTGTGGCGATTCGGACCCGCAGCAGGGCTTCACCGGAAGGTTCAGTCGTGGTAGAGGTCCTCTTCTGTCAGCTTCTATTCGGTTCTCTCGATCCAGTGGCGACTCTGCCTTCTCAGTCCCAGAGACCTGCTTTTTATGCGGTTTTCCCCCATTCACACATCCTGGCTGTCAATCACACAGCAGGGTGGCTGTCCTGGCGGGACAGTCACCTAGCCAATCAAACAGGAGTGCGACTTGGGTTACCAAGGGAACCCATGGCAAGGGTCCCAAAACCCCTCCCTCACATCCTGCTTACTCAGACTTTCAGGTGCCTAAGGACGGCGAACAAAGGAACCAAATCTGGTTTGGCACACATAGTAAAACATGAGAAAGACCGTTACAAAAAGAAATGGTGAATAAATCAAGCCAGAACCAAATAAAAGTAATGTGGTCCAGCAGATTTAAGTTTGAGGCTACTAAGGTAGCCTAAAACAATGCCAAGGCAATTTAAAATAACCACGGTAGGAAAAATAGGGTAGATACCACTGCCACCAGCCAAATCCTAATGAAAAGGGAATGAAACAATGTTCCAGGAGAGGCAGAGAAAAGGGGACAACGATTAACCCTTTCCAGTACTCTATATAAAATAGTTTGTACTGGGTCTGTGGTTTTAAAAAGACTAATAAAGTCAATGGCAACTTTACATATTCTTGGAGACAGTAGTCAGTCCCAGAATATGGAGTTTGGAGAGGGAAGTCTGAAAAAGACAACCCTGTGTTACTGCACTAAAGGTGCTGTGTAACACACAGTAAAAAGATGATGTCTAGGGAGTAGGTGAGGCACCACAGTCTATGAACACAAAAATGTTAAACACACACAGCAAAACACATGTAAGAGTGGGAAAAAAGGCTCACACACTCACCAGATGAAAAATCCTAGAAATCCAGCAAAGCTGCTGAGGGACTCATTAGGTAAGGGAAATTATCCATTCTGGGGAATTCTCCGTAACAGAGGCAGAGTCCATTGGTGGCCTCCAGGCTTGGATGGTGGCATAGGTGGAGCTTAATGTGGCAGCATCATCATGGTAGGACCCTGAGAGGGGAAGGAGAATTTGCGTTTCATCTGCATAGTTGGTGTAGGCGATGCCATGGGAGTGATCGAAGAGGGGCTTTGTGAAAATATTTTTAAGCGTAGGAGACACGCAGGACCCTTGTTGCAACCCACAATTGATATTGGTGGGTACTGCACAGGCATTCTCTGCAAATACTTTCTTAACTCTACCTTCAAGGAAGGAGGCAATACACAAGGCTGCTTCTGTGGAGAAGAAGGCTGAAGATGGCAGATGGTGGCATAGTATGTTATGATCAACCAGGTCGAAGGCAGAGGACAGATCTAAGAGGAAAAGCATCTAGCTCCACTGCAAACTTCGGTGACCCTATGTCACGCCCTTGGTTAGGGTAGCTTTGACTCAATTCTTCTTTTATTGTACCTATTACCCTCCCTAGTAAAGCCCCCACACAAAAAAGAGGGTTCGCCCACCTTTCTCTCATGTCTTCATGACCATCAATCTGGTTTTTGAGCATCGAGGGGCACAGAAACTGCTCTCCTGAACACCTGTATAACACTGCTCACAAATCTCGATTCCAACTCTATGCTGTTCTCATTCTCCTTGACCTCTCTTCCGTTTTGACAAAGAAAACCACTCTATCCTCCTAAATTGGCTCCAAGATACCCTTGGCATCTCAGACCGAGTACTGGATTGGTTGACCTCCTTCCTCACTGACCGTCCTTCCTAGGTGCACCTGGGTTCTTTCTCCTCCCCCACCATTCTCTCTACATGTGGTGTTCTCCAGGGCTCTAGTCTCTCGCCTTGGCTTTTCAACATCTACCTTGCACCTTTTGCTCACCTGATCTCCACCTTCTCTCCTCATTTCCAGTGTTATGCAAATTACACAAAACTCTTCTTCAAGCTTCCCTCGTCCTCATCCTCTTCCTCCTCATTCATTACTGATTGCTTGTCTACTATTCAGTCCTGGAGTGTCTCTAATGATCTCTGTCTTAATTCAAGTAAGACTGAGATTCTTCCTATCGGGACACCTGCTCCTCAGTTCTCTCCAGCACTCTGGCCTCTCTCTATGCGCTCTCCCCTTTCTCCTTCCACTGAGTCCAGAAATTTTGGGGTCATCTTCGACTCCTCTCTCTCCTTTACTCTTCACATTATGGACCTTACCAAGAAGGCCCACTTTGAACTTCACCTTCTCAGTGGCATTCTCTCCTTCCTCACCTTCCCCCAGAAGTTCATTGTCTCTAGAGTGCTGGTCCCCTCCTGGCTGGATTACTGCAACAGCCTCTTCCTCAACCTCCCCCTTTCATCCCTTCAACTGATCCCAAAGAGGGCTGCAAGACTTCTCCTTGGCCTCAAGCCCAGCAACCATATCTCTCCAGCCTTAACATCTCTCCACTGGCACCCAGTGATCCAAGGATCAAATTCAAGACCCTCTGCATCATCCACAAGGCTTTCTGAGGCCTGGGACACAATATCTGCAGCTTGCTCTCTCTAAACACTCTCCTTCCGGATACCTTCGATCTTCTAGCTCCAATTATCTGGTGATCAAACAATTTATTGGGGATTTGTATCATGCCATCTATTGTTGCAAACGCTTCTTGGTACCTTCACAGTAAGGGAATAGGTAACAGACAAAGCATTTTTCACAAGCATTGAAAGCAATTTAGAGCTGTGCGCTCAAAGTCAAAAGAGGAAGATAAGAGTCGGATGTGAGGGAAGAGGATAAGTGTAATTTGCTCGATGAACGTGCATGGTACAAATATGGTTAATTAGTTGCAGGTTGAAAGATGGATATTAGGCTTCAGTTTTGCACATACAAGGTACACACACAAGTACCCACACAAGTACAGAGCCTGCAGCCATTCAATGTGCTCAATACTCAGAATGTATTGTGTGATACACACGGTTCGATACTTTGATGGGAACAAGAGCCCTGTGTTCACCTCAAAATCAGAGAAAAAATGTCCCCCAGTCGTTGACAGGTGACCATATTGTTTTTGTACCCCATGCTCACATTGCTGAGTTAGGGCACTTTTTTATTATTACCCTGTTTGTAAGAGTGGTAATTCTGCCCAAATATGTATGTGTCGTCACACAATGGACTATACAGGGAAGCGTGCATGTTCTTTTATTTCAGAGTTTTGTTAAGTTTTGTTAAGCAGTATTTGTAAAGCACAACCATTTCCATGTCTTCTTGGCACTGACAACTTACATAAGGCCAATAGTTGTTTTGAAGCAGCTAGAATGTGACTCCAAAAATCACAAAAATACATCAGTAAAAAATCGACATAAGCACCACTCAGTGCATGAAAAAACCTATAATGACCAAAGCAGACCTATACACATAAGCAGATAAGACAAATCTACATCAATTTTGGACATAAAATCAAACTGCTGCTATCTTTTCACGTTTATATTTATATTTCATGTTTATATACACTTCTGAATACATAATTTATTTATTAATTTGTTTAGTTCCAAAAGAACTTTACAACATGTACACTAAACGTCAGCCCAAACATCAATCTAAAACCTCTAATAATAAAGACATCCTAATAAAAACATCTCATAAAACACCACATAGAGCACATTATGACATAGCAAAACAAAATCAATGGAGCACAGCTTTCATCTACAATATATACATGGCCATATACAATGACCAGGTTGCACTTAACGGCCGCCCCGGGGATGGGGTAGAGCTCTTATGTCTAACTAATGAGGAAGGGAGACAATCATTTAACATCTACCAAGTCGGTCCCATTAGGGTTGAAAATACCCTGGCGAGGGCCAACAATTGATCTATAAACTGATGTTATATGTGAAATTAATAAATGATTAAGAGCACTTGGTATTAACATACTCGTGGTTCCAATTACTTAATACCTGCAATAAATACATATTTTAAAACCTGTTAATCTTTAAAAACTGTTCTATAAAAATGTGATATCATACACCTCTATCGTGCCAGTTGCATGTTAATAGGTATCTTCTCCTAATTCCCTGTACCTAGTTTACCACAGATAATCGCTTTAATAACTCCCCATAGGTTGTACAGAGCAATATGTGCACTTTGATTATCTGTGTTCTAACAGTAATTCAAAAAGGCTTCATCCTTAATAAACTCGTATAAGTGTACCAATCAGCCAAAAACTGTCATGCATTCAACTCCCAGTGCTGCGTATTCCGTCAGTCGATGTCTAGTGTTCTCTGCCATCTGATGCAACCTATTCACTTCTGAATACATATACAAATTCATTAAAACATATAGCCCTCTGTTACTACATCAATTCATACATTCCATATTCTACTATAACCCCAGTGAAGAAAGCAAAAAGAAAATGTGCTAGTTCTTGTGAAAGTAGTTGATAGAACTCAACCTATGTATAAGTGTTCAACATTAAAAAAGACACATATAAAAAGTTAAAAAACAGGTGACTCTATTGACATATCTTCCTATCTGTCCAACATGTTTCTGTCACAACAAACTCAATAATGACATTCTTCAGGGAACACCACTTTGTTATCTGGAATATGTACTATCTAAGTTGGAATTCTAACTTACAATACAATTGTCATTCAATTAGAGGTATATCAAATGATCTCTTCTTTTTCCCAATCTACCTGAATATTACGCATTATCACATATCATGTATAGGAGAATTTATAAAAGACCAAAACAGAGGTGGTAATTAGCATGACTTCTAATCTGATCATGCTGTTATCAAACAGCACAGCTTCAAGAATTATACATATCTTTTAACGTTTGATTCTGTGGCTCTGCTACATGTCTAAACTTGGTCCAAAGTAATCCACTTTCCATTCCTCACATAAACCTGACAAAAAATAGGGTGAACTATCACAAATCCACATCAGAAACTGATTGAACAAAGACTTTTCAACAAACAACTATGTGTTTATGACATCAAGCTAATTTAAAATGTACTTGATTACACTGCAACATTTGTGGAAGTGACACAAATGAACCACTGTCCTACATCCACAAAAACTGTACCAGTCTGTATTGGGGGAGGTAAATGCACGTTAGGGATCAAACTATACTGAAACAGTCTATGGAAAAGTGCTTATTTAGTACCCAACCTGGGAGAATGAAGTGTAACCTACAATGCCCTGCTGTACTCAATCATACACTGACCTGTCTCCAGTATCTGAAAGTCACTCTGGTGGAAATCCGGGCATGTTCTGAGCAAACAGTTGAAAGCAAACAATACTGTGAAAGCTACAGCTTAGATATTTCAACTCACGGCAATTCCTCGGAATAGGTATTACATTGTCATCAGTTGTTTAGAATTGAAGTAACTGACCCACATGACTCGATGATCTTATGTCAAACATAGGGGCCATCTTGTAAAGTGCTTAAGAGTGGGAGGGTCACCCCTTGTTTCCTCATTTATGGGAAGGTCCAAAGGGGCAATCATGAACGATGTAGATTGTCTGAGCCTTTTTGTACCTTGATTTAATCCTCAAAACCAAATGCAACATTAGTATATTTGTTGTTTTTTATGTATGAAGTCACCTATACAAGTGCACATTGTAGTAGGTTCAAAGTGACTACATCTTAAAATGCCCCGAGTTCACCCACAAAAACAAAGTCAGTATTGGCATATTTTTTCTTTCATTTGTATATGAAATCCCAAAGATGTGTGAATCACAGAGAGTGGTACATAGTGGCTCAATGTAGAATTACCATACTGGTGCCATGGGATTTTCTTGTTTAGACTTGATATGTGGCTGTCTGTCTGGAAAATGAAACTTTGTTCAAGCTGAGCCAACTTTTTCTCTATCACTCATTGGCTAGTACCAGATACTTTTGGTACCACTGCCCACTTAAAATCACGTTTAGCAGACTCCTTGACCAACCTTTTGGGAAAGCCTCGATCGATTCACTTTTGTGTACGGAAATGGGCTACTTTCTGATACATGCTCGTTTCTGTACTGGTATTCTAAGAAATTGGCCAAATGGAATGTTTGTCTTAGTTTGTCTGGCATGGTGGCTTTGATAATGAAGAAGGGCATTTATGTCTGGGAGTCCGTGAAATGGTTTGATTTTCAGTTTGTTATTTGCCACATAGATATTTAGATCCAAAGAATGTACCTCTGAGTCACTGATGGTATGGTTAAACTTGAGTAATGTATTCCTCTGGTTTAACCATTGTACAAACGCCTGTGCTTTCTCTGCACTGCCTGTCCAAATGACCAAAATATTGTAAATGTACCTAATCCACAGATTAATTCGTGGATGGAACAGATTGGAGGCAGAATAGATCTCCTTTATTTCAAACCATTTCACGCTGTGTTAATGTGGGTTGCCGTTCATCGCCCACACACTAGCCTGCATATTTTGTACTTTTCAAAGCCCATTTCACGTTGTGCTCATGTGGGTTGCCCTTCATTACCTGCATACCCATCTTTGTGGCAAGACTAACATGACACCAGCCCGATTTTGACTCATGTCATCACACATATTGCCCCGTCAGTGTGTGCCCCTCTTGGCCTGCCTAACTTGATTTGTGCCACCTATTCATTGTACTGCTGTATTGTTGAGTGCCACGCTACGCTAAGTACACCAGCCTGAGTCTATTACTTGCTATTAGATGTTAGTCCTTGAAATATGTACACTAGCTTGAGTCTATTACTTGCTACTAGTTGTTAGTCCTGAAATATTGTCAAGTGCCTTCACATGTATACCATTAGACACTGTACCTTACTGACTGCTTATGATCCATTTAGAGCCAAGCCTAGCTTGGCAGACCTCCCAAGTATCTAGCATATCTGCTCTACCTATGCAGCATGTTTCCCTTGGCCAATAGCCCATTTGTTTGCCTCCTGCTCCTTATAATTAACTTAACACTGCTCAGCATGATACTTCACCCTACTACCACCATGTACCTGACCATACCTGTACACAAGTCATCCAGTAGCCCACCCATAGACATAACTGACTCTCATCCATCACCACCTACTAGCTTCCCCTGCCAGACTACCGACAGGAATCTAAGACTTAGAGCTAGATTAGCGAAAATTTATGAGCCTCTTGCCCGCTCTATGCCTACCATACAGAGACTAAGAACCATGACAGTCTTGCCTCACCCAACCACCCCAAAAACCAACTTATCTCAAAACCTTAAACCTCCACTGTTAGGCGGAAAACCTGTGCAGTTCCCTCTGGGACCACTGCAAAAGATTTAGGACTACAGGTGTTTGGCAGTAAACCCACTTGGTAGCAGTCTGTACCACACAGATTCACTTGGTAGCTGTGGCTGAGCAGTCAGACTTCCCTCAAGAAGAGTTAGGCAGTATACAGAGTATTCACAATAGGTCAAGAGCACACAATAGAACAAGTAAACACTGACCGGGGCTTGGTGTAAAAGAGATATCATTATTTATTTAAAACCACATCTAGAAAAACACACAGGCACTAATAGTAAGCAATTCAGAAACACGGTCACTAAAAGATATACACTCCCTTAAAAGAATATTAGACAAGTCTTAAGTAAATCCCCACTTATTTTCAGACAGCGGTGAGCGCTTAACGCAGATGGCACTCTAATAATTTGTTTTAAAAGGGAGAGAAAAGCAGAGAATAAATTGAAACAGATCCCAACACTTTTTCACAAACACAACAAGAGAGGAAGGCAAAGTAACACCGTGAGTTTAGAGTCAGTAGGCCGGATCCACTCTAAGAGGATCAAAACGAAATGTGTCCAAGGTCACACGGTTGCAGTGCACAAAAGTCTTGTAACGGTTCAAAAAGGAGTTGGATCAAAGAAAGGGTCCAGTTAGAAGGTCAAGGTGGCCAGCCCAGTCCAGAAGGTTAAGGGGTTATTATTACCTTATAGCAATCTTTAGAAAGGGAGGCCTGGCGGACACGGTACCTTAAAGTGGTGAGAATACTCCAGCGGGGGCAGTTGTTCCTGGCAGCGGATGCAAGTCGGTGCTTTGTCCGGGGGAAGAGAGGATCTTGTCGGGGAGGAAGACAGGAGTCCGTTGCACTGCCAGGGAAGAAACCAGCCCCGGAGTTTCTCAGGTAAAAGGAGCGGTCCTTTGATTTGCGGTCCAGTGGTAAGTGGCTATCCAGTTACCGGGGTGCTTGGCACGGGCAGTTCGACCACAAACCGGGCTGGGGTGTGAAGAAAGAAAGGTAAACTGGTTGTGCCCACCAGTCAGGGGAAGAAGCCTCTCCAGCCGGGAGATCTTCTCTGTCGTCGGGAAGTGGTGAGTCGGTTCTGCAGGGCTCCACCGGTGGTGTCGTCGTGGTAGGTCGGCACAGCTTCTCCCTCGTTGGATTCTCAGGTCCTGTGGCGACTTCTGAAGTTCCAGTCCCCAAAGCCCTGCTTTTATGCAGAAAACCCCCATTCACTCAGCCTAGCTGTCACTCAAACATGCTAAGTGGTGAGCCGGCCGGCTCACCACTTGGGCCAATCACACCAGAGTGCGACTTAAGTTACCAAGGTAACTCAGTCCAGCGTGCCTAAACCCCCTCCCACACCCCCTGTGGTACCCAGACAGAGTGGCACCACTTTTGGAGGCTTCTGTGGAGAAGCCCGCCAAAAAGTGGAACAAAGGGCTCGACTTCGGTTGGAGTCACAGAAGAGAACACAAACACCATTTTAGAATTGAGTCTTGGCAAAAAATACCAACCGGAGAATTAATATTAATTAAATAAACCAGCGGTATGTTCGAGGCTATGAGAATTAAATAATTAATGTTGGTAGCCTCGAACAATGGGAAAATCCCATAGGGAAATATTTGCGGTTGAATATAAAAAGTAGTTTCCACTGCCACCAGCCAAAACTCGATCAGGGGGGACGGAGACATGCCCCCTTGACTAACAGACACCGGGGCAATCGAATTGCCCCGACCAGTACATCCACAATATGATGGTTTGTACTGGTTTCTGTTCATAATTAGGGTCTAGTAAAGCCAATGGAGACTTTACATGCCCTGGGAGACAGTAGTCAGTCCCAGGGTATGGAGTCTATGGTGGGGTGTCACTATGACACCCCTGTGTTACTGCACGGAGGGTGCTGTGTAACACACATAGGAAAAACACATGAGACCCTATGGGGTAAAGGACCCCATAGCCCATTAAACACATTACCAATCAAAGGAATACCATAAATCATGTCCAAGAGTGGGAGAAAAAGAGTCTCACTCTTGGCAGGAGGAAAAAAACAAACTCCAGAAATCCAGCAAAGCTGCTGGGGGACTCACTAGGTTAGGAAATTCAGCCTAAAGAGAGAATTCTCCCTAACACTCGCCCCGCCCCCCCAGAGAAAAGGGACAGGAGGATTTAATCCACTCCTGGATGAATCTCATACCTCTAGTCGATGACATACATCCTAGAGAGACCATTAGCATTTTGGTGGTGACACCCTGACCTGTGCTCAATGGTGAAATCAAACCCTTGCAGGCAGATTGACCATCTCAATAGTTTTGGGTTTTCCCCTTTCATTTGCATTAACCATCTCAAGGGTTGGTGGTCAGTCTGAATGACAAAAGTAGAACCATACAAATATGGCCTAAACTTCTTCAGAGCCCACACAATAGCAAAACACTCTTGTTCAATGGTTGCCCACCTTGTTTCAGGATCCTTCAGTTTTCTACTGATGAAGCAAATGGGGTACTCCCTACCTTTCCCATCCAGTTGACTGAGGACTGCACCTATTCCTACATTTGAAGCATCTGTTTGCACAATGAAAGTTTGGTGATAGTCAGGAGCTCTGAGTAATGGGGCTTGGCAAAGAGCCTTTTTCAGGGTTTCAAAGGCCTGATTGCATTCCTCATTCCACCTAAACTTTTTAGGGAATTTAGGAGAGGAGATGACATTCAGTGGAGAAGCTATGGACCCATAGTTCTCAATGAAATTCCTGTAATACCCAGTGAGACCTAAGAAGGCTCTCACCTGGGTTTGAGTAGTAGGTGTTGTCCAATTTTGCACAGCTTCAATCTTACTGGGCAAAGGCCTTATTTCTCCACCTCCTACCTCATGTCCAAGGTAGACCACTTTGCTCTGTCCAATCTGGCATTTACTTGCCTTTATGGTCAGATTGGCCTTTCCAAGAGCCTGCAAAACATATCTCAGGTGGTCCACATGTTCTTCCCAGGACTTGCTGAACACTGCTATGTCATCCAAGTATGCCATGCAGAAGTCCTCCATCCCATTCAGAACCTGGTTTACCATCCTTTGAAACGTAGCAGGTGCATTTTTCAATCCAAAAGGCATAACCTTAAACTGGTGTAAGCCAACTGGGGTTGAAAATGCAGTTTTCTCCTTGGCATGGTCTGTCAGGGCTATATGCCAATAGCCTGACGTCAAGTCAAATGTGCTGAGGAACTTGGCTGCACCAAGTCTATCCACCAACTCATCTGTCCTTGGCAAAGGGTGGGCATCAGTCTTAGTGACTGCATTAAGAGCTCTGTAATTCACACAGAATCTAAGTTCTTTAGATCCTGCCTTTGGTACTAACACAACTGGACTAGACCATGGACTATTAGAGGGCTCTATTACCCCGAGATCAAGCATCTTGTTGACCTCACCTTTGATGTGGGTTCTTACATTTTCTGACATTCGATATCCTCTGCTTTTGACTGGCAGACAGTCACCAGTGAGTATGTCATGCTGTCCCCAAGGTGTGAAGCCTGGTGAAAGTGAGAACAGAGAGGCAAACTGATTCAACATAGATTTGCACTCTTCCTGTTGCTCAGGTGTCAGATTTGAAGAGAGATTTACTCCTTCAATCTTTTCGTATAAAGGTAAGCCTCTGAGGAGATCAGGAAGGGCTTCACTCTCTTCTTCTTCCTCTGATGATGCTAGAAGCAAAGCTCCTACATCAGGTCTGGAGACATACGCTTTTAGTCTGTTGGTGTGGAAGACTGTTGGAGCCTCGTTGGGGTTGCCCAAGTCCACCAGATAGTTGACCTCTCCAAGTTTACCCACAACTTTGAAGGGTCGCATCCATTTGTCTTGCAAGGCCCTCTGCCTTGTTGGAATCATAACGAGAACTAGCTGGTCTTGAGTAAACTCAACCATGTTAGCCTTTTGGTCATGCCAGTGCTTGACCAATGCTTGTCCAGCTTTCAAGTTATCACTTGCTTCTGCCATCATTTGTGGCATTCTCCTCCGGAGACCTATCACATAGTCAGTCATTCTAACTGGCTTGGGGGAAGGAGCACTCTCCAACCCCTCCTTGATCAGGGCCAATGGACCTCTGACCGGATGACCATAAAGAAGTTCAAAGGGAGAATAACCTACTCCCTCCTGAAAGAAGTAGAAACCCCCATAGTACCACTAGATACCTGCACCAAAGATAAAAACTGGTGCTCAGAAATCCAAAATGCCCTAGCTAACAAGATTGCTACCCTACCAAACAAAATCTCTTGCAAAAAAGCCTCCTTGAACGACCCCCTACCGTCCAAATTGCCTGACAAGCCCACCCTAAGGGAAACCACCCGCTTCAAACTCTCTAAAGTCAACACACTTGAAGTAGAAAAAATCATCTTATCCCTGAAACCCTCTAACTGTCAGGGAGACCTGTGCCCTGCACAGCTTATTAAGGATGCTGCCTGTGATCTATCCCCCTTCATTACGAAGTTAATTAATGCCTCCTTCTCTACCGGCTCTATCCCTACTAATTTAAAACAATCCTGGGTACTTCCATTACTAAAAAAACCCACTCTCGACCCAGCCACCCCTACAAACTACAGACCCATAATGACCGTACCATTCCTCTTAAAGATCTTGGACAAGGTCGCTTATGTACAAATACAGAAGTACCTGGAAGAACATCACCTTCTAGGAGCTAGACAATCAGGCTTCCGTCCTCTACACGGGACTGAGACTGCTCTTATCGACCTTAAAACACAGGTTGACAATCTCAGAGACAATGGCCAAGCCGCCCTACTCCTCCTACTAGATCTCTCTGCAGCATTCGACCTGGTCGACCATTCTGTCCTGTGCACTCACCTCGACACAGCAGCTCATTTCTCCGTTGAGGCCATTACCTGGATTAAATCATTCCTTAACGGCAGAACTATGAGGGTCTTTTCACCTTCAGCAGCAGCAGACCCCATACCAATTACCTGTGGTGTGCCCCAGGGTTCTTGTGTATCTCCCACACTGTACAACATATTTACCAAGCCCCTTTTCGATGATCTGGATCATCTCGGTATCACCTACACCAACTACGCAGATGATACCCAGATACCCCTTCTGCATTCTGGAGATTATGGGAAGGATTTGGCCTTGGTGAATAGAGTGTACATCATCAGGCATGGATGGCCACACATGGACTATGCCTGAATGATGATAAAACCGAACTTATCATCCTGGGTACTACTGTCAGTTTAAAGAAACTAGGCCCTGACTATTCCTCCTTCACTATTGATGGCAATAGCATCAAAGTAGAACAAGTGGTCAAAACGTTAGGTTTTTACCTGGATTCTAACCTTTCTTTCAACAGACAGGTGAACTCTCTAGCCTCTTCCACAGCTTACACGTGTACATTGATCCGTGCAGCTAAACCCTTTCTGTCCGACACTAGCTGTGTGACCCTCGCTAGAGCCCTTATACTGTCCCACCTGGACTATTGAAATGCCCTCTATCTTGGTTCTGCCAAAGCCACTACTAACAAATTACAAACTCTTCATTTCAACGCTCTCAGAGCGGCACTGGGCATCCCCAGGAGAGCTCACATTACTGCACATAGCCAACAAAACAACTGGCTTTCTATCAATGACAAAATTCTCTTAAAAACTGCATCACTTACCTACAAATCTCTCAATAACATTGCACCAACTTACCTGATTAACAGATTTCACAGACAGACCTCCCTGAGACCTACAAGAACAGCATACAAAGATTGCCTCTCTGTCCCCAACTTTAAACACTCCACCTTAGGGGGTAACAGCTTCCCAGTGAAAGCAGCGAAACTGTGGAACTCCCTACCGCCAACCCTTAGAATGGACCTACCGTATCAAAACTTCCGAACTAAGGTTACTTCTTGGTTGAAAACGTAGGCCTTCCTACATACCTAGGTACCAAGTCATCATATTCTTATCTGCTTACACTGCTTCCACTGAGGCTGATGTACACATTTGTACATTATCTTGTATAGTTATGCTTTTACCTTGATTGTGTGTATGTACATATTCAACTTGCGCTCATGTGCACATTTGTACATTATCTTGTATAGTTATGCTTTACCAGGGTATGCCTGCGCATTACAAATAATAAACTAAACTAAACTAAACTATATATTAGCCAGGCTGGGTGCCGTGACTGACCACATTGCTGTGCCCTCTATTTGGTTAAAAAAAAACATTGGGCCTCATTACGAGTATGGCGGTAGCTGTGCCTGTAGTAAAGGCACGGCTGCCGCCAGTATTGATTTTTATCCGGTGTCCACAAAAGGGCAATTACTGGGTCATTACCACCTTGGCGGTCCCGGTAATTTCCCTTTTCTGGGTGCCGGTAAAAATGAATCTCTTTTCCCATTTGAGCCCAATAGGGCTCAATGGGAATGGGGAAGGTGGTAGAACCGGTACTATTATTAACGGTACCGTTGCTACCATCAAGTTCTGCTCGCGGGGTAAAACCTGGTGGCTGTAAGGGCTGGCGCGAGCAGAACTCATAGTATAGTGGTATGGTAACAACGGTGCCGGTAGCTATAACGGTGCCATTGTTGCCTTACCACCATACTCGTAATGAGGCCCATTGTCAAACAGAAAGTAAATTTGGGTAAGTGCCGTAGTATTACACCACATAAGAAAAGCATTAGGACCTGGTGAATCATCATTTCTTTCCTTAAGTCCTTCTTCTACCATTTTCAATGTGGATGCTTGTGGATTATATATCTAAACAAATCAATATTTGCTCAGATGCATCAAATACAAGATTTTGCAATCTGTTGATCACCGCCGCATAATCTTTGATGTATGATTCAATTTTCTGAACTAGTGTATTTAAAACCACAAAAGTATTTTTATTTGGTGTTGGTTCGTGAGTCCTATTCATGTAAGAAACGATTGCTAATTTCCAGGATAGATAGGAGGCCCATTTTCCTGGTTTCCTTGTAATTTGTGTTCATCCGAGGAATTGCAATGAAACTGACAAGATTTAAAGTCTAATCAAAGGCCCATCAAGTTTGTTAATGCATCAAATTGCAAATGTTCTTAGAAGTATTCCATTTTATTTCAAACATACTTGTTTCAAAGTGCAGTCCTCTATAACATATAGATTCTTTATTCATTGGCCTGAAAAGAATTACAATGAACTGAAGCACCCGCCTCAAACTTGTTAACTACCCAAACCATCATAGTGACTAGCCCACTTTCTTGCTAGGCCGTTACAGGATAGAAGTGCCGAAATGCAAGCCAACATTGATCACCAGAAACAATCAGAAGGAACAGCCACCATAAACTATGGACATCCTATATTTATGGAATTCAACTCGACTACAACTAAAGAGTTTATTAAAATCACTAAGAAACTAAAAATCGCAGCTGAAAAATGTGACCCATGACCAGCCACACTGATCAAGGAAAATGTAACTAGCCTGGTGGAACCACTTACAACATTTTGGAACACATCACTAATATCAGGTAGTATCCTGACATCACTAAATGCTGTCACCATAACACCTCCTGAAAGATTTGGTGCAGACCCAGAGATACCCAAAAACTACAAACCTACATTTTACATTCATTTCATTGTTAAAATCTTGACATAAATCGTTACAACTCAATTTATCCTCCAAAAGGAGCGCAGCTAGCGTGCTGTTGGAAGGAGAAATATTGTGGATTACAACATGCTGCTGGAAGACTGGCCTGCCATGACATTATTGGAGGAGAGTGGAGGCAGGTCAAAGCTATTAAAATCCTAGCTGGAGCTAGTGAAGCACAGTTGGCGTGCAGTTGGCTTCTGGAGGCGAACAGTGCAGCACTGGGAAAGGTGCTTGAACTGCCTAGCATGACAGTCAGTGATGTAGCTATATTGCAACTGGTTTGTTATGCTATTGTCTGCCTATTATAGAAGAAAAGCCCATACGTGTTAAATCATCAATTATGTCTGTAAAGGCACATCGCAAGACTAAGGGGAAGGCTGTAAAACATTCTCTTCCCCATCCATATGCCTTGCAAAGTAGTGTGAATATTATATCAGAGGGGAGCGGAACTACTAAACAGGTCAAGTAATGTCAAAGGTGAGATATTAGAGACTTTCTAATCAAGTGAAAATGGGACAGACAGAGCAAGCAAAGATAACTGGCTTTTTTCAGCAAATCCCATTGGAATCACTACAACAGATGGTTCAGTTCTGATACATCCCCCAAGGAGCTCCCCTATCATTACATCCGGGCTCAATAATAACAACTCATTATTAAATCATTGCCACAGACTTCAAAGAGAGTTGTTGGGTGTTGTACAACCGGGCCTCCAGTCAGAGGATGTGGCTGGGTTAAATGCAATTATGAGCCCTAATCTATCAGCATTGCCTAATTTCGAACAGATTGTAGCCGAATTGGCGGCAGAATTGGAAAACCCCTTCATCAACACAGATAGCTCCTTTAATTCAGAGGATCCAACCCAGGAAGAAACTCAATTTAATCCCTTTTTAAACACTGTAGCAGTGTCACTGTAGCAGTGAAAGTGGTTGCAATGTTTGTCCTTTGCTCTTCGCTTGCACAAGAACAGTTAGCTATGCAGCACATTTTAGCCCGTGCGGTAGATGTGATTTTACAGAACAGCCAAGAAGTAAATTGCAGAAATGGAATGGATATAAGGGAAATTAGTTCATGTACTTTGATTGTGAACAAACTGTATGAGACCACTTCCCAGGGAATTGTGGTAATGCTGGTTAAACGCTGCTTGACAGAGGCTTTGAAAGATAAGAGAGGTCCTGATGTGAGGAAGCAGGTACCCGTCATGATAAAACCAGACCTGGAACCACCTAGCTTGAATTGTCAAGAATCAGGAAACGACATAAACAAAACAAGAAAAAGAAAGCTCATAATAATCGAGCACTCTGGCTGAAACATATACAGTGGATATAACAAGCAACGATAAGGAGAATAGTTATGAGATACACACTAAAGATAATTGATGTCAGCCTCAGAGAATCAACAAAAACCATAAACATGGGAAATTAGACAAATGGCTGCAAGTCCCGAAGGTTGATGTGGATGGGATACACCCAGTAGAAAAACCTCAGAAGGATAATATGTCCATCGACCATCCAAAGGTTTTGGAGAGGGATGTGGTAAAGATATACGACTAGCAAAATATGGGAACTCAATGGGAAACTTTCCCACAACAGGTCAGTGCAGTGGACCTCTGTCATTCTCATGGGCCAACCATAGCATTGGTAGCTGATGGATATGGAGAGGGGCTGAAAGAACTATAGTACCCCTTGCAGCATGGTCTTCAGCCTGATAGGTTTGGAAGGAAATTGAAATTGATGGAAATAGCTCCCACGCATGAGAGCCCCTTTCTGAATCGTTCTACGCAACTAGATTTATTGCATCATGTCCTGGCGCTGATAATGATGACCACTATGGACATAAAATGTATAGAACTTCCAGATTTAAATAGTAGCTCAAGATCTTGGAGCCGGAGCATTTCTGGAATTCTCACGGAGCACGGATCACTTCTTTGAATTTTTTTCTGCTCGGCTTCTCGTGCCTGCAGTATCGTGTATCCACCTGGAGGACGTCCTATTCTGCAACACCTCACTGCCTGGACAATAGAAATCGACAAAGGAATCCCTTTTCATTTTGGCTCCGCCCCCCAGCAGGCACGTCTGGTTTGTCTACATTATGCCACGTCATAGCGCACCCGCGCGCGCACCCGGCAAGTACTACAAGTACTATTTGCTGTGCAGGTAGTTTGCGTGCTCAAGGTCTTGGAGACGGAGCATTCCTGGAATGCTCACGGAGCACTTCTTTGAACTTTTTTCTGCTCGGCTTCTCATGCCTGCAGTATCGTGTATCCATCTGGAGGACGTCGTATTCTGCAACACCTCCCTGCCTGGACAATAGAAACCGACAAAGGTGACTGTTACTAAGCACGTTGTGCACTCTCACACAGTGGTTACGTTGTGCACGTTGTGCCTACTGATTAACAAACGTAGTGCCTGCGTGTCCCACAGCCTCTTCACCCAGTAATTTACTAAATTGGATTTTCTTTTCTTTTTTGTGTTTTATTTCTAAAGGAATCCCTTTTCATTTTGGCTCCGTCCCGCAGCAGGCACGTCTGGTTTGTCTACATTATCCCACGTCATAGCGCACCCGGCAAGTACTACAAGTACTGTTTGCTGTTCGCGGGTCGCCGGGTTTCGGTTTTAGGTATTATTACTTTATTTTAAAGCCATCTTTTAATTATTAATTTTTGTATTAATTGGCTTTTCGTATTTGGAGTTTAACTGAATGTTCCCTTACACCCTGACTACCAGTATGCCACCCATTCTGGAGACCCGATCAAGACTGATGGAGCTGGGTCGTGAGAATGCTATGAGAAAAGCTCTTTTCCAACCCCGACTCACAAGCTTATTATCAAGTGTTGAGCGTATCACCACCCAGCGCTCACACTCAGTCTCCGATGACATTCGATTGTGTCCAAGGGAGGGGACAATGTCTGAGGTTGAGGGCAACTTTGGTCACCCTATCCCCACGGTCCAAATTGATTCCATGGAATCCTGTGCAGCAGTTCAGCCGTCTGGCCTCATAATCCCTGACCCCACGCATATAGGAGCTTCTGACATCTCATCTCAAGAAACTAGTTTGCATGGTGCCACCTACTGATAATACGCTAATAGCGGCCTGTTCTGTGGGGGACCTACGACCTGTTGTAGCTCTCTTCCCAGGGGACACCATGCCACAACCCGTTCCATGCACTGTCCTGGCCCAACAAAAATTGAGACAAGCCTACACCTATTTGACCATGATTGGAGAAATAGAGGAGGAGGATATCTAATTTATGAACCTCTCTAATCGAACTGATGAGCGCTCTGAAGAAGTCTCATATGTGTGCTCGAATGCTGGTGATTTAATCGAACTAGATCAAGGTATTAATAGCCACTTTGGCACAAATGGCGAGACTTTGTCACCAGTGTTGTCTCACAGCGATACACCAGCAGTAGAACCAATGACATCCCCTGTAACAGGCTCGAACCCTCCTCTCACATCAATTGAGGAAGCAGCTTCATTCATAGTGCCCACCCCGAGGCCACCATGTTTTTATCAGGGTGCTCGAATATCCGATTTTTTCTTGAACCCTGTTCACAGGGAGAGATATTTCTTTCCAGAGGCCCCAGCTTTGAACAACACGTTAGCAGCTATGAACACAGCCTTGCTAGCTGTGGCAAAATTATATGAGGGGCTGGATTTAAAGGTCTCTTAACAGACCGTTTGTCTTGAACAATTGCTTTCATTATATACAAAACTTAAAACACGACCCAATCTCTCCCCTCAAACTCATGAATCGCTGAGCCCCAAACTTACACAAGCAGTTTACACGCAAACGTGTGACATTAATGCTTCTACTTTTGCCGGGCTGCTGCCTACACAATCTAACACGTCTAATGTGCCGGTGTCAGCTCAATTCCATATTATAACAGAAGATTCTAATCTCACTGTCATTACCTCTAACATCTCTGAGGACACAGTGAATGCTGCGGTGACAAATTCAGCTTGTCCTGCAGCTGCAACTGTGCCCGTGGCTGTTACTAACTCTAATAAAAACCAGGTTTCTGAAACTTCGGCCTCAAAAAATATGTTTGCGGTCTTTAGCATGACCTCTGCTACATCTAGCACGTCACGGCCAAGCAAAAAGAGGAAAGTGCACCCGTCAAATCCAAATTACCTACCCTGAAACCAACAGTGGGGAAAAAACAGAAAAACCTTGTGGACTCGCCAATGGATCAGATGCATATTTCTACATCTGATCCTGGTTCACAGATTCCAGAGGCAATTCCAACAGTTGTGGCGGCAGTGCCGCATAAACCATTGGATGATCTAGTGCAGATGGTCGAATGCAGCAACGAACAGCGAGTCCATCAGATACAAAGCCCAGAATTATCATCCTCACTGTCTTCTGTAGTCGCTGCAGCAGCTCTGGCCGAGTCCCTGGACCAAACTTCCATTGCTCAGAGTGCCCCCATCTTGGTGGCAATTCAGACCCAGCTACAGAAATCCATCGACTCATACATGAAGCTTTTACCAAACAAGTCTTCACAGATGGGAAGACAGGAACAGTGTGATATTCTGCATTCAATAACCTTGGATGGTCAGGCCAAGGTTCAAGGTCTACAATCTGACAATCTGCAAGTCTCACAATCACATGGCCACTCAGCCCAGAGTTCAGTGGCCACTGATGCTCCCACAAAAGATGATTGTTTTACAAGTAACTTGCAGGACGCAATTCGAGCCTCAGTTGAGGTTTATCTAATACGAAATTCCAGTACCAATTTACAGACAAAGCATGCCCATCCACCTCAGGCTTCCGCTCCTGCCTCTGACTAATATGCAGAAAATGACAGAAAAAGAGTTTCCCTCACTTAAGCCACTCTTGCAGGGGCCCCAAGCAATTGTTGCCACTTATCAAGACAGGAGGGCTCGTTCGCCAGCAAGGTTCCCGATCCTGCCAAGAAATCGATTTGCTCAGAATAAGGCAAAACAAGAGCCATCTCATCATCGTTTCATAATCAAATGTCGAGATACACCATTTAAGTCCCATGATCTGAATCGGTCTAGTGTTCTTAACATCTGTGCAGAAATTCCTGCTCTATCAGCCATTTCATCATTGGATATTGAGCAAATCGAGTTCATAAATCATACTGATCTATCAGTAGCACGTTTGTATATTCGATCATCATTGGTAGCTGAGACCCTGGGGCAGGCCCAAATGGGGTTATTTGACTTAGGGTTTAGTCTAACAGAAGAATCTCTGCCCGGTCCCACCACACTACAGGGCCACATGTCACGTATATTCACATCAGCTTGTAATACTGCCTCCTACCAAGAACTAACTGATCAGACCAGGTCTGCAACTATGCCCTGATGCCAAAATCTTGAGCATGATTTCTTGGAACATACGTGGGCACAACCACCTCAATCCTATAACAGTTGGGGATTTGGTTGATATTGATGTTGTTGCCCTCCAGGAAACCTGGCTCGTGCTGCCACCGATTTGGGCTTCACACACTATACTATTTACACCAGCAGAAAAAGGTGTCCTTGGTAGACCCAAAGGTGGGCTCTTGGTAGCAGAAAAAAAGAACTGTGGCCTGGAATCGATCATTTGTAAGTCTCCCTCTTTATCGTTCCAAGTGGTAAAACTATTTAACATTCATCAAAAAATAGCTATTGTCAATGTTTATTGGTGTATTAATACATTGAAATCAAAAGATTTTTTTAAGCAATTTGTAGAAATATTAGATGCATTGGCCCTCGAGTTTGGTTTAACATATATTCTAATACTGGGCGATCTTAACTTGCATCTTATTTCAAAGGGGGACTCTGCTCTAACAGGAGATGAAATGAAATGGTCTTCAATTATGGCTGAGCGCAACTTCCTGATGTTAAATGGAAATGTGAGGGGCGATTGCCCCGCCCAGACCACCTGGCGAAGAGCTGCCCAACATGCCATAATTGATTATATTTATATTAATGCTAAAGCTTTTAATTCTGTCCAAATGTTAGAGGTCATTAACACAGATTTAAGCGATCATCATAAATTAAAATTGTCATTACAGATTGGTCACACCAATATGATCCGATGGTCGAACACAAATGTAAATGATGCTGTTGTGAATAAAGGGAGAAACAGATTGTCTTGGGATAGAGAGAAATTAAAGATTATACAACTGCCTTAAAGATGTTTTCTCGAGTTGTTAGTGGTAATGGGCTAATTAAACAACGGCATACTCATGCCTATGATTCGGAAATAAAATATCGAAAATCTGATTTGAGCCAAGAAATTCGACAATTGCGGAAGTAAAAAAATATTGACATGGCTGAAAAAATTAGATCGGCTATGCAAAGCTACAAACAATGGCTCAGAATAAGAAGAGCCAAGCTGTATGAACTGGAGGGGACAACTGTTGCTTAAACAACTGATATCAAAATCTACAGCTGGTATATGGGCATTGCTTAATCATACATTTGAGACTACCCAAATTGTAGCCCAGATAAACTCGATATCAGCAGAGACATGGCAATTGTATTTTCATAAACTATATCTCTCTCCCTTTTCTGACATGCGATTATGTCTCCATTCGTTCACAGCATCAGGAGAATTTTCATTTGGCATTGACGACATTAAACGTTGCATTATGAAATTGAGTTCCTCTCGTGCAGTAGGTCTGGATGGTCTGCATAATGTTATGTTAAAAATGTACGTTGATGACTGGGCAGGTATTCTCCATCGTATCTTTAGTCAAGTGTTGAAGTCTGGCGTTATTCCCGAGACCTGGAGAAAATCCATCATTCTCCCGATCTTTAAAAAAGGCAATCGAGAGAATCCCAGATCTTATAGGCCAATAGCGCTCTTGGACTGCCCTGGTAAATTATTCGCCAGGCTGCTCCTACAAAAGTTTAATACTTGGTTACAGGATAGCAACCTGCGAGATCCATTTCAAACAGGTTTTTTGCAAGGGATAGGCACAGGTGTAAATATCATTACTTTGTCAAGCCTTATTCAGAAAGCCTATCAATGAAAACAGCCCCTGTATCCCGCTTTTATTGATTTTCAAATGGCATTTGATGCTGTGCCAAGAGAGCTTTTATACAAGAAATTGGCTGATGGTAATTGTCCATGGCAGATTTTGAAATGGATAATTTAATTACATACTAATACCTCAATCCATGTTAGACTCACTAACGGCAGTTTACTAACATCTCCAATTCCAACTGCCAGAGGCCTAAAACAAGGCTGTTTATTAGCTTCATCCATATTCAACTTCTTTGTCTCCGACATTCATAAAAGCTTTACCAAACTGATGTCTGACTCTCCGAAAATCATGGGAGTTCAGATACAATGGTTATTATATGCCGACGACATGGTACTAATGTCGCATACCCCAAAAGGTCTGCAACATTTATTAGGTGCCCTGGACGTATATACCAAAGCAAATGGCATATCAATTAACATTGCAAAAACAAAAGTCATTCAATTTGGTACCAGGAAACAAATCCTTGCCCAGCTATATTGGCCTCTTCAAAATTGTAAGATTACTGCCACCAATACCTATGTGTACCTGGGTATGGTCATTTCCAACCTGTGTGCTCCTGTATAACAAACAAGGGCTCCATAAACTCCAAATGTGCATTTCACAAGCCCGGATCATTAAAGCGAGATACTGTAAATTCTCTCTTTTACCGATTCTCACTTATTTTAAATTAGAAGTAGTGCCTGTTATTCATTACGGTGCAGAGACCCGGTTTATTATGTCATACTCAACAACTTCACAACCTTTACCACTCTTAAGATATGAGCAGGGCTTAATTTCTCTTTACGCAGTTTACAAATGGCACTTGTGCGCCTTGTATTGCAAATGCCTTCTGAATGAAACTACATCAGGTATACCTAACATCATATCCACTTACCTAATGAGTTCTATGGATATTTTTCCGAAAGCTTGGCGTCAAAAAATCCAATCAATTCTAGAAAAAGCCCAGATAGATCCAACTTTGCTAATGGAAAATCCAAACAAAGCAAGATAAGAAATCTGGGAAGCTGACTGGATCTATACACATCTTGCGTGTGCCAACTATAAAAACTTTGAGGTTTTTCCATTTGAACTGAAGCGTTACAACACAGTGGCTGACTACATGGTGAGGTCCCCTAGTTCTATCCATAGAAATGGCTTTATGAGATTTAGACTAAATCTGTGGTTAACTCACGATGTGTTGAACAGACGGGGTAATGTTGACATCCCTCTTCCTTGCCGGTTTTGCAAACAACAAGCAAAAACCCTTAAGCACCTGTGTACAGAATGCGATAAATTGTCGTTAATACATTGTGTCCACTTTAAGCCTTTATTTATGGACCAACAGGTCTTGACCCCAAAAGATTTATGGGTCTTATTATTCCATACTAATAGAAAGGCTGTAAAATATGCAATTGTCAAAAACTTTCATCAGTTGAAAATACCATTGTATGCAGTGCCAAAATGTTGATTCCATTACAGGTGTTATAATCTGTGTTGTAATTATTGCTGAATCATCTGAATGAGTGATGTTTTAATTTTATTTGTAAAGATTGAATTATTTTATCTTTATTTTTGTAAATGTTTGTAATCTGATATGTGTATTTAAGTTGAAAGGTCTCGAATTTTGTTTGCGACCAAAACAACTATAAATAATTAAAAAATAAAAAAAATAGTAGCTCTGATTGGACCATAGCTAAATTCCTGCCTGCAGTAATAATAAAATCAAATGTGTCAATATGATATCCAATTGCACAATCTTTGAAGCAATGGCTTTCTACAGGACAAAAAAGGCTGCTCCAAATGTGTCCCATCAATGATAAAAAGGAGAATTCGGAGGCATACAAGTATATGGACACACATTGGGAAAAATGTTTTCTGATAGCTGATAATTCCACAGTTCCCTGGAAGGAAACTGTAAGGCCAGAGGGCAATTCAACATCATTGACAAAAAACAGGTGGACATGATCCGTTTCCTATCTTGGAATACACATGGACACAGATCCTTTCTGAGCAATCCTGTTGGATTAAATTCTTTAATATCAGTGGATTTCTCTTGTCTCCAAGAAACATGGCTCTTATTATTATAATTGTAATTTGGATGGATATACAATAATATCGCGCTGGGTAGAAGCTGTTAGACAGGGCCGCCCCAAGTGACGGCTGTGTTTGGGAGCAAGGGAACTTTTAAATGTTAAGGAATTTACTGTAGAAAAGGTAGAACATTTTCTGGAAATTAATACTAAAGTTCTTGTAATTACATTATACATCCCCCCTGATGGTCATCCACAGAACAAAAGGTGACTAATATATTTAGATTATTGGTGTGGAAGATATATGCCACACATGGGGGTGTTATAGTAGTGGTAGATTTCAATGCCAATTGTGAATATTTTTTAGAAAAGGGATGTATGTATGACGTAGATGGTGAGAGGGCAACTATAATGGATGCAAGTAGGGGTTGGTGTCAGGGCAATTTAAATAGGAAAGGTCAAACGTGGGCGGAGATGCTATTTGAATTTGATGTGCTACCGGTTCGATCAGGTTAAAAAAATAGTAATTCCTTTTTTTACTCTGTAACATGGACGACTGGGAGATTATGTATTCACTAGAGGGAATATGCGCAGGCACGTTCTTGAGTATTGTTCAAACTTTATTATAGTGAGCGACAATGCAATGCTATGTGTAGTGATTCAAGCCAGAAAGCCTTGGGTTAAAGAAACTCCCTGTCCCTATCTATAAAAGTGCAGGGAAATTGCATCATCTGGTATGAAGCTAACATACTCAATGTAAATCGATTGTTATCGAATAGCGGATACTCATGGAAGGCTCTTCTACATTGCTTTTAATGGGACATTCAAACCATACTGAATAATTTCTGACCCATTCAGAGCATAAATGTGGTGGTCTGTTTGGATAAAAAGACACATTCTTCTTTATTTCATTTTGAAAAACATATAAAAACAATGTTGTTGAGAGCAATAGTAAGAAAGAAGTAAAGTTATCATGATGTATTGCACCAGGTATAAAAACTGGATACAAAGACATAAAAATAGTCTGAAGAATGTTAATTGGAAGATGGTTTATGGGATACTAAAGACCCATGATGCCAAGATGTTCTCACACCTATACCATAGGGTTATGGCTGATGAGTCCCCTAAAAAGATGTGTGGCATCTCAGAGGATGGATGGAGTACTTATATAGAAAGCACATTTGGAGATAAAGAACTAGTTGACCAAGATTCAATCCCTTTTTACAAGTTGATGACTCAAATTTCATGGATAAGCAAATTAGAAGAAATGTGTCTTATTATTAGCAAGATCAAAGCATCTAGATTACCTGGGGCAGATGGTATTTCTATTGCGATGATTAAAGGAAATCCAGATCTGTGGGCTCCTTGGTTGCAAGAGCTATTCACACATATAATAGGCACAGGGAAAATCCTAATAAGTTGGCAAGAATCTATATTGGTTCTTGTACACAAAAAGTAGCTATGCTTCATTCCATTGCAAAGAATGTTGCCATGATATTATTGAGACAGTTTAATATTTCGGTAAAGTCGGAAAATATGATCAAATGCCAACAAACCGGCTGTAGAAGGGGATGTAACACAATTCATAGTATATGGACCCGGCAACTCCTTATGACTGAATCCTGAAAATGTCATGACCGCTACCATCATCTCTGCTTTACAGCATAAATTAGAACAATGGGGGATTGATCCTATCATTTGTTTTTTATTAAGTCACTTTATAGCAATACCTGTGTAACAGTATGTTTATCCCAAGAAGGACATACATACACACCCTTTTCTACTAACATCCGCCCTGCTTTTTAACTTGCATGTCATGGATATGGATGAGACTCTGCAGACCTGTCAAAAGTGTCCACTTAAACTTGGCAGTGAGAGCATTATATGGCTATATGGCTCTCATATGCCGATGATACAGTGCTCTTAGGTCGATCTATTGATGCATTATATTCCTATGCAAATAGAAACAAGTTAAAGATAAACCAGGATGAAAGAAAATGATGGCAATAGATAATAAGTCAGGTCTCAAGAGGAATTTTACATGGCATATGGGAAAGCAGGTACTTGAAGTTGTTGAAACGTAAATATACCTAGTGGTACCAATATAAAATAGGCCAACTATTTTATTTTATGCGGATACACTTCCATGGAAAACAATGAGGAAGTGGCAGGTAGTTAAGAGATTCCTCCACTCAAGAGGAGGTGACTCCATTGAGGGATTGTTGGAAATATATAAGTAGAGGATTATTCCTGGAACAATGTACGGACTGGAGGTGCTCCCTGACCATTATCTAAGATAGCTGGATATAGTGGACGGAAAAGTGCTCTGAGCATACTGGGTTTGTCCTTTGCAGTACCAGTTGAAGCATTGAAATTGGAGCTAGGCTTAGCCTCTCTCAGGAAATACTGGAAAATTGCAAGATGCAAAGTAATGGCAAAGATAACTTGGGCAGGCGGAGAAACTTATTCATTGCTGGTCCTGGCAGTGGAGCATGACGGTGTTACAATGAGTATGCATATGAAGAACTAATGCACACTGCAGGGGGTCATCTACATGATATAAGCTTGGTTATTCCATGTGATAATGAGGCAGAGCTACTTTCCAGTAAATTGAAGGAGAAGACCTCTGTCTGGGATCATTCCTGTAATATATCCAGACTAGCAGGAAGAAAGTGGTACTGTGAGTACATTATGCAAGGTTTTGCAGTTAAATGTGGTTACCTCACAAAATTATGCGATCCTGATACATGCTGATTTATACATGCTGATTTATACATTGTCTCTGTTTTAACATTCTGCTGTTGCGGGAATATATTGAAGACTGGAATGGTGTTCTCCAGATTTGAAAGATATTTCGTCTTTGTAGAAAATGTGTTGAGACCCCGAGACACATTTTGACTGGCTGTCAACAATTATTGGAAATATATTTCAAAGGGTATTGAACACTTTTGAGCAGTCCTCGAGTATCATATTTGGAAAAAAGGATTACATCAATTCCTAGGAGAAGACATGTGCTAGATAAGTGATACATTTCAGCTATTAGTATTGGGATAGCAAAAGGGCATTTATATGATTTGCTCTGTTTTTCATTATATTTGGATTGTTTTAAGATTAACGGTTTTGATGTAGAGACTGTATTTTGAATCATTATATTTTAATAATGGCTGGTTTACTTTATTTAAGATAATGTGTGTTGTGCTGTGGGTAATGTATTTTGAGTTAGTGCAAAGACTAATTTTCTCTAGGCATAATGCACTTCAATAAAACAATTAAAAAAAGATCCACCAACAATGATAGCCCCAATGATGGAACCTCCTACTTCATGAAAACCATTCTGGTTTTTCCTAAAACAGGAGTAAGGAAAAAAGTCTCCTCTTCAAAAAAGAGGAAATTCTGAAAGCACTTGACAACAATACACCAACAGTGCTAGTACTTCTGAATGTATCGTCTGCCTATGATACAATCAATCACCAGACACTAAAACAAAGATTGAAAGTTTGAATGGGAATATATGATACTGCCTTTTGGTGGATCACCAAGTACCTTGCCAATCATACCCTGCAACTTAAAATAGGAAACGTCAACCCAGAACTGTTCCCATTAAAATGTGGTGCCCCAGGGATCCATCGTATCCCTAAGGCTATTTATTGTTCACATTAGACTCACTGCGAACATTATCAAAATCTTTCCAGAATCTGGTACCTGATAACAGCAATCATCATATACATGTACTCAAAATAATCCAGATTTTGACCATAGATGATAATCTCCGCCCTAATGCATGTAAAACAGGCATTATCTTCACTGTCTTTCAAATGGCCATGCCTCATTAATAGAGCACCCAGCCTGTCAGACCAGGTAAATAGTCTATGTATCACTTTCAACCACAAACACACTTATTAGCCCACAAATCACACATTCAGCTCTTCTCCTACTTGGGAATGGCTGAGCACATTGAGTTTACTAGAGCCCTTGCCCTCTCTCACCTTATCCAAAATAAAGCAGCAAGACTAATTTTGGCACTGAGGCCCTAGAACCATATCTCACCAGCCCTAAACAACTTCAACTGGCTCCCAGTTGCAAACAGAAAAGCACAAAAAAACAACTGTAATATTTCCAAATCCTCCATAACATTGTTCTTAAATACCTCAACTCTTACATAAACAAGTATGTACACGCAAGACTGCAAAGATCTTCACAGACGGAAAGACAGATGAAGATGCTGCGCACTATTAGGTGTGAAATTCTGGCAATAATCTGCCCACAAACTTGAAACAGAAAACTGAATATCCCTTCAATAGGTTAACAGCAATGTGAGAATCCGGTTCCAACAACAGATGTTTCCAACTCAGATATGCCCATCTACATTACCCGAATAGCCTTCCCCCCATCAATAACTCCTATTCTTGACTGGACTGCATTTATTCAGTATGACAAGCACTTATACTCCATAGCAACATTTAACCATTACCTAATAACCTCATATTTGTGCCTGTTGGCACTGCGACAGTTTACCTGACTTGTTCCTCCATCCACCTGTTTTATGTTGGTGGTAATATGAACAACTTGCAAGTACCAGCATTTTTGTAATCATTGGTCCAATAACAAAAGCATCATAAAGATGTCTTATTTATATAGCGATTTCCCCAAAGCACTTTACATAGAACATATTTACATTCAATATCAAGTGCCAGCTCGGATTTCTGATACCGACTGTAATTAAGCAGACTACGTGGGTGTGCAACCTTATCCTAAGCATCATATCCCTCGTCTATATGTCACACCATTGTGTTGTACCTATTGTCCCATTTATTTCTTTTGCCAGGCAATTTTAAGTGGCATACACATGAGTTGGGACATTTAAAAAATCAAAAATGAAATACAAATAATTGAAACATGCTGAAGTACAATTGCAATAGTGTGCCACACAATTTTCCTTTTTGTGCCTTTAAATAGTACATTCTATAGTGCATGCTAAATGACTGGTTACTTGGCAAATGGTATTTTTTAGCTCCCTTGCATGCAAACAAATGCTGAGAACTTAGACAAAGCAACCTAATGGGAGGGATACATCAATCAAAAAATAATTAAAAAGAATAAAACTCCCTTAAAACCAAACAATCCAATTTTGCTATAATATTGACATTGGAAATGGAGAAATTAAATATTATAAACACAAGGGTAGAACAGGGTTAGGTAAAGATGTGATGAAGGTGTGATAAAGTCCAACCGAGGTGTGTGGGGGAACGCCCCTTCCATAAAAGCAAAGGGAACGTATACCTTAAAGAGGACAATCCCTTGCAAAAAATCACTGAAGATGCATTTTGGAACAGAATAGACCCAAAGACATCAACATTGCATAACTAGTGACAGAAGCATAAAATGACATAGCACAAGTTAGCAAACCACAAAAGTGAAAACGTCATGTCTTACACAACACATGTATGATACACGTACGCTGCATTGCAGTGGAACTTAAAATAGGCATAGGCCTCATTTAGTGTGGGCGAACTGACTGTGTTCTATGTTTTATCACATTCAATCCTTGTTGAAACTGTCAGCTCACAGTAGTAAGTCGCAGAGTTAAAATATTCACTCTGTTAATGTGATTCAAAACCATAGCCTTTATCCTTGTATTTTCCTGTGCTAAAAGCAATGGGTTCCGTGTCAGGAGTAGTACTATTTATGAGTTTCAGCATACTCCTGCTGTCCTATGATCTTAGAGTCTGTAAGGCAATTTGTTGACATTTGGCAGACCTCACACTGACAGACCACTGGCAATGCAGGCAAAATCATTTGTGGGAAGTGATCACGTTTTTAAGAAGCGTTTGCTGGGGCGCGAAGATATGAGGCGTGGGATTTCTAAACAGTAGGAAAACGTGCGTCTATACCAGACAAAGACAAGAAAGGGAAAGGCTAGAAGACTCTGTAATATGCTCAGGATTCGGTCGTAACTCCACAAAAAAACAAAAGCCTTGCAGCAGTACTTAACTAATCAAGGAAACATTTGCCAAAGATAAGAACAGAGTAGTCTGTTTTTCTTCCTGTCTTGAAATAATCATATATTTCCGTTTGAATGACGTACTTCTGCAGCACTACTGAGTAGATTTCAGAACAAAAAGAAAAGGCCAGTGAGGTAATTCTGAGCCCCTTATATCAGTTTTAAAACAACATCAATATTCACCCCTGGGGAGAAGGACTGGTAGTGCTGGGGGCAGGGGTTGTCTTTCATTTATGCAAGGTTAATCCTGAAATCACTAACATTAAGTCAGGACATAATGTCAACGTGCCTACACATCCCTAATAAGAAGCACATTCAGTACCGATGCAGCATTTTACCACAAATGATCTTTCGTATTTCCGGGTTCTTTTACAATCCAAAAACATCTGACAATAACCAATCAATAATTTCTACATCACAGCGGCTTGGCTGCAATCCACATATCCCTTCATGGCATGTTAAATCAGTTTTAAAAAAGGGTCAATTTACTGGGCAGTCACCTCTAAAACGTCCAGTTAATGTAAAGACACAGGTTTGGTTTTAATTATGGAGGAGAAGGGCATACAATGGCAATATTAGACACACTTTGCACTGGGGCAAGTGCAGTAAACCGTAGGGCAAGTAGGTCTCTAGAATAAAAAGCTTCCTGTTTGAATGAATGTTGGTACCAGATCATTGTTTGCCCTAGTCCTTGCACTAATGGTAAATGTGCCCTGGTCCAAAAATGAATTTAAAGAACATGCTCTTGGCACCCAGGCTGTACTCACATTTATTAAAATGTGTTTATGGCACATCTGCATGCGGTGCAACATGATTCTACGTATAGAAGACATTAACCTGTTGAGTGAATACATTTGGTCGGGAACAGCTTTGAATAAGTGGCCCTGTCAAAGATATGCGCCTTCTCTTTGCAGTGGAATGACAATACATGTGCTCTGTCTCATTTCTGCCTGGCACATCTTGCAAACCAAATCCAATACACTGATTCAGTCGATTCAGAAGAGCTCTCCAGATGCGGCAACAGCCCAAAACAGCACTCTAACTCAGGGGGCCGGGTTCAACTGGAATATCTGAACTGTCAAATCACTTCAGAGATTCAAAAGGGCATTCAGACTGCGAAAATGTATGGGGACTTTTGGTGGCCCTAATAAAAGGCACAACTCATTTTCACTTTCCTTTTGTGGGTTTGGTTGTAGAGGTAGTAGTGTATAGGTCAATTACATAATTTATGATTTAAATGAGCTTTGGTGGAGTCAGGTTGCCTTTCTGTGTGCATGTAGGTGCTTTTTGTGCATGTTAACCCGTAAATACTGTTGCATGTCATCCCTCCTAAGGAACATGGTACCTCCCAAGGGTCTGTGTGTGGTCACATGGTGGTAATCATGTGACAAAGTTAATAAAAAGAACAAGCCGCTTCCGGCTCGTCAGTCGATCCTATACTGACTCCGTCGTCATTCTTCCCGTACCATGCTGGTGCTACACTGCGTGCAGGAGGCCCAGGGACGGGGCCCTGCACGAGCACGGCACCCCTGCTGGGCAACGCCACCCCCCATTTTGTGTTCTGGCCATGTGAGCATGGTTGGCAGGGCAACCCCGGCCTGGGTGCCCCCAGAGCTGGGGCTGCTTTGAGCTGGGTGCCCCCAGCCCACGTGAGTACATCCGGTGATCCAGAGCTTCCAGAGTGCTCCCGGGGATCAGGCCACTGCGTGATCACAGCCCAGAAGATGTCCGTCGAGTGACCCCGACATCCGTGTGGCCCGCTCCTGTGGGCTGGGGGAGGCCCAACATATACTCCTTTTCCTTCTCTTTTTTTGTTCTTAATCTACTTTGTCATCTTTCCTATGTTCTATTCTTATTTTTCCTCATAAAGTTTAAAGAACATTAAATGAAGTTTTCAGATGTTCTTTCCTCCATTATTGTTCTACTTTCTACCACCTGAAAACAATAAAAATATAAAATGTTTCACTATATGTGTAATTTCCCCCATACATCTTTTTAAAAAGCCCCTTTTCCTTCTATTTTTAATCCCACTTGGCTCTGTGTGTGCTGGACTAGGCTCTGTGCGACTTTTTCTATGTGTTTACCTTACTTTCCCTTTTCAAAGTTACCCATTTGTGTCACTCCGAAGAAAAGTAAAGAGCGAAAAAATACCCCATACCCTTTTCCCTTCTATCGAAAGCATGTATAGATCCCTCTTGTTTGCCAAATTCTCAGCTGTGAGAACTAGATAATTTTATCATTCCTGTGTTTTAATAACATTCCTTTGTCTTTGTTTTTCTGAGACCTCTTTCTAATTTCCTGTGCTAGTCTCATTTGATCCAGTCACATTCCGTACTTTTTTTCTTGAGAAATCCTAAAGCAATGGAAATCATGAATGGGCAGTGTGTGTTGTACTTGGAGGGAGAGGTGGAGCAGGAAGAAGAGATTCACTTCTCACAGGACAAGTATTTTTGACATAACTTGGAGGAGGATAGCAAGTCTTTTGCAGTTGTGAAACCTGTCACCCACATCGACAGTATTTGTTGTCTGAAGGCAGAGAGGAATTGGAGCCCATTTCATGTAGCGAGGAGAAGGCATGGCAGTAAAAATAGCCTTTGCAACAGACAGATTAGGAAAAGGTAGAGTAGGAAGTGGTGATTTTAGGGCAATTTCAGAGGGCAGTGTAGGTTAAGGGAGATCTTGTGCCAGAGGTGGCCAATGACACTGGCTAAGAGCCTGCTAAGACTGTAGCCATCACAGAAATGCAGGAGAAGGTAATTGTATATGTAGATACACTACAATACTTGCTGGAGAATGTCTCAGAATGGATTGTCCTTGAGTTAAACTGGATGGAGTGGAACCTCAACAATGAGAGTGTGTGGAAGTGGTGGGGCACTGCGAGGAAGGATGTGGGGGTTGGGTGCTGGTGATGTTGATACAGGAGACCAAAGATCAAGTGGTGGAACACAGAGAAATCGTCACCAGCAGATGGCTCAGGAGGAGGCAGAGAGGCCTCATTCCTAGATTGCCGGTGACCTGGTGGTAGAGCTGCCAGGATGCCAGCAAATGGAGATAGCTTTTCGGCACTGGGTCTGACGGCATTGCCACTGGATTATGAGTGCCAGGGGGATGGAAGTAATCCCCATTCATGGAGTCCCATAGGACTTCATGAGGGGATTTGCTGTCATTACAGGTAATGAGGGCTTTTTTGCCAGTAGGGCGCCTGGCTTACCTCCATCTTCATAAACTGAAAAAAACAGTCAATTCTTATTCTAATCTAATTCTTATTCTCATCTATTTCTAATGTCTGAATGACTCAGCAAAGATAATTTTAGTATCTACAAGATTTGCAAAGTCTAATTATAATCAGTACCAAACATACAAAGTTAACATAAAGTAAAACAAAAGTCTGCTGTTAGCTGACGTATTTCGAGGTGATGACCCCTTCTTCCTGAGCAGAGCGGACTGCAAAAGACAAATGTCAAAAAGGACCAGTTCAAATTGTTGTATTTTCCACATACGTTATTCCATTTACAAGTTTAACTCTACACGTAAGCTCACTTATTTCAACAATGGTGGTTAGGCTGATCCACCATAGGAGCCAACTGGATGTGACCCATTACAGTAAATAAAGGTGATTTTAAATGTATGACCCAATAAATTCCCAGACATGTTCATAAACCAACTGATGCATGCACATCCCATCTATATGTGTAACAGTCGTCACCGACTTCCAGAAATGCTTACCAATGATCCCTATTCGTAGTAAAATCAATCTGTGATTCGAAGAAAAACAAAGAATAAGTTCCTGTGCAAGATGGTACGTCCACATCAATCTGAATTCAATCTGATTGAGCAAAACCCAGAGGTCAGGTCACAGTATAGTGGTGTGTGTCAGGGGTCAAGTCCTAAAAAAAGAAGTGGGGGGACTCATTAGCATAGCCAACGGGAAGTGACATCACCGGAAGTGACATCACCGGAAGTGACATCGCCAGAAGTGACATCCATTGCGATGTGCCCTTGTTACAGGCTACTACACACATCTGGCCCAGTAGACTGCATTTCCTGTGGTGCATCGAACCCAGAGAAAACGTAGTCAATACAGACTCTGTTTTGTTTCATCCAAACCAAAAAAAGGCTTTATGCAGGAATTGGGACTGTGGTATTTATTATAGTTCAGCAGACAAAAACACTCACCCAGGAGAAAAAAATACCTATTTCATTATTTTTTTCTTTGGTATTTTTATTGAACTTCTATTGCGCTTCATCGCCCAAGCGCTGTACAGAGTAAACAATGGTACAATTTACATGAACAGATAAACAGAAAACCAAAGATCAACAAGGAGATATGTTTTTAAACAGGATTTGAAAAGAAGAAATGGAAGAGCAAGAGAAGTGGGGCAAGAAGAGCAAATGAACAAAACAGCCAACGGATAAAGATTTAGAACAAAGTGAACAAGCTGGAGAATAACAAGAAACTACAGAAGATATGGGGCACTTAAAAACAATACAAAGAAAAGCCAATGCAAGGAGTGGAGAGCAGAAGTGACTGAGTGTCGAGGAGCAAGAGTACAAAGAACTTGATTAGAAGAATGATAAATAAAGCGAAAAGGAGCAAGATGAGATGCAGGAAGACCAAAAAGAAGAGAAGAACAGTAGAACAGACTAGTAAATGCTGAAGAAGATATGAGAAGCTTAGCACAAGGAAAGGTAAGAAAGCAATGAGCTTTTATAATAATAAAGAACTGGTAGCGACAGGAACAAGAAATGGAGGATATGAGTAGAGAAAGACTGAAGAATCAAAAATAACATCAAGATTACGAGCTGAATTATTAATTATTAACATCCTGTTTATTGAATGTACACAAAATTAACGTTTAACAGTCTTCAAATGCACTAATTTCTCCTCATCAGGGATTTGTGCATGTTAACAAATGCTGGCATCAAAGAAACTCCCACACATCTACATACCTTTTGTTATAGTGGGTTGCAGGATCTACTTTGCGTGACTGGTTATCATCTGCATTGCGATGTAAAGACAGCCACTTGTTCACATGTGGCAGAGGATTCCAAAGTGGCAGAGGAGGGCCCATGAGGTTTATAAACATTAAGGAGGAGAGGCGGCTAATGCTAAGAGTATTCCTTACAGGTGACAGGATCAAGTTCATTGTACTGAAACCCCTTTCACAGTCACTAGATGTTACTGGCAGGGTGTTTACTGCCCTCATGATGGGTTGCAGCTGTTTGGGAACTTCATCCCCACCGTTGTCAATGTAGTCCCGGAAACCTTCACCAATAGATTTGTAATTCAGCGAATATCTCCTGCACAGTATTTCCATCTTATGTTCGCCCTCAAGCCACGGACTGTCAATGTTGCTTGGCCACTTCTGAGAATTAAGAACATCTATCTGGGCAACAAGTGCCTCAAATTCATCAGCCCAAGGACTATTGGTTGACCTGTTACTTGCAGTCATGGCATATAATCGTGAACGTAAGTCCTCTTGACTCCTCCTGATTGATAGTCACCCCTTTAAAGGGCCCTTTTGCAATGGAATCAGTTACTTCTTTCAGATGTTTGCCAGGCACATTCTTGTATCTTTCAGTGGCCCGCACAATTCGGTTGATGAGCTGATAGGCTCTCTGAAGAGTCACATCATCCCTCTGCAAAGCTTCAGAAAGAACCCCAACTTCACTTACTTCATCTGCAACACCAGCTAAATTAAGAAGAAAATCCTCAGATGTTATGATTTTATTGAGCCCAAATAATGTAGCATGATGCTTGCTGTCACGTGAAGTACATGCGCTTGCCCTCAAGAAATGATTATGAAGTGCCAGGTATGACTCCCATGCTGCTCGAATAGCCCTCTGGCTCGAAGCAATCAACCTAATAGAAAATATTTTGCCAATCCTAAGAATTTGAGCTTCCAAATTCTTTGCACATTCTGAAAGTTCACGTTGACTTTTGGGTGATTGGTTGTAGACTGCATACCGTTTTTCAAAAAATGATGTCAGATGTTTCAGACCAGGGACAGTATGAACAGTGTCAGACACGCTCAACTCAGTGCGGTGGCACAAACAGTGCCATTTCACAATGCAGGGATATTTTTCAGCTAACCTCTCAAGCACACCAGAGTTTTGTCCTAGCATAACACTTGCCCCATTACTGCATACCCCTATCAAATTTTCTGCAAGGAACTCATTGCAAAACCCATGTTTGGACAAACAATTTAAAAGTGAGGCTTCAATAGACTGTGCATCTCCTCCAGCCAATTCTAGCAAATCAAGGAAAAAGGTGATAGGCTCTTTACCACCAATCGAAGAACAAATACAAACAATTAAAACGGAATGAGATGAAACAGTTGTGGATTCAATAATAAAAATTAAAATTTTTGGAGCCCATTCCGAATAATTGAACAAAGCTTCCGGCGCATTTCAGAAGCAATGCAATCAGCTATTTGTGCTGCAGTGTATTGGCTATGTAGAATAGACCCCTTGTTGGCTTCATTAGCAACCTGCAACCCAATCAGATCTGGAAAGTCTAAAAAGGGACTATTATTTTTGGCGCAGAAATTAAAAGTGCGAAACACCGTCAGGGTTGATGCAAAACAATTTTTTTGTTGCTCAACAATGGCAGACCTCAGCACCTCTTTCCTACTCAGCTTGGATTGTACATGCCTTCATGTGCGCTTCAGATACTCTGTGCTTATGCATTTTCTTGCGTAACGAAGTCAGCTTGCTAGCCTTTGTTGTGCCACATGGAGCTATATTCCCAGAGACCCATTCCTTGGAAATGCTAACACCTCGGGACACCAACACTCCAAGTAGTTTAACTTCACTGCATATTGTGCACCCAAGAAGACCATTTTCTACACTTAGCCATGGATACTTCTCCTTGAATTGTGCCCACTGATTCAGGTCCCACACTCGGGAAAGAGTGTGTCATTTTGCAGAACAGCAACCTCATCATGTGTGACCAATACAGCTTCTGTTTGTGGATAAGCTAGGACATGGATTTCACTGGACATGCTCCTCCCTGAATTTGACACTGCAGCATCTTGATGGGACGCACTAGGCTCATGAAGACTGTCTGAGCTGGAGCTTGGTGTCTTGGATGTTTTTGCAAAGAAATCCATAATACTGGTTTTGCGTTTGCACTGTGCTACACAAATTTGAAAAGACATCAAATAAGCTTGGTTTTAGATCCATGTACTAGCATTTGGTGCTCCAGTATGGAGTTTCAGTCATGAACAGAAAGAAAATTAACAGAAAAATAATTTCTATGAAAATATCTAGGACGTTTAGTTTGTAGCGTGGTTATGAAACAATGCCTTTATTGATTTGCCCATCAACAAATTGCAGACAATAGTACTGTAGCAAGTTAAAGGCAAAAAAAGGAATTGCTTGACTGGCCAAGATTTTGTAAAATTATACAGGTCAGTGCAATATTTATCTGTATGTAGCTACTTCTATTAATAGTGATTGGCCAATGCGTGCCATGGTTTTTACCTCTGCGACTGACTACTGCTGATGCTGCCTCCACGCTGGGGAAGGGAGGCAAAGTGTCGGTGGGGCCAATGTTTGATGGGACTCTCTGTTGACCTTTGTCATCTCCTGGCTGGGCTCGCCACCAGGCCCTCTCATGCTGCGGAGGAAGATGGTCCATGGCAGGGGCATCTAGGTCTTCGGGATATGCGCGTGGGCCTCCATTTGATTGAGTTACTGACCAAATACCCTGTTAAGATGCATCACAAAAACAATCAAATTTTAGAGCATGGGAGGGCAGGGACCTGGACCCGAAATCAGAGGGTAGCCAGATGACAAGTGCAGTATCAGACAGGACATCAGCAGGGGAGAGGAAGAGAGATGGCAGAAGCAAAGAGGAAGGTCTTGAGGTGCTTTGGGGACCAGAGATGGTTCTCCTCAAGTTTCAGTGAGGCAGGGAGGCTGTTCCAGAGGGAGGCCCCAGCCGAAGAAAGATCTACCACCAACTCGTTGCTTGGAGAAGTGACTCACCCCGAGGATGTTGGAGGTGGAGGAGTGAAGAGCTCGAGTAGGAAGGTATTTACGAAGAGACAGTTGGAGGTATTGAGGACCCAGGCCCCAGAAGGCCTTGTGGACAATGCAGAGGGTCTTGAACCTAATCCTTGCAGCCACTGGGAGCCAATGCAGAGATTTCAGTGCTGGAGAGATACGATCCCTGGGCTTGAGGCCAAGGACAAGTCTCACAGTCCTGTTTTGGATGAGTTGCAGGGGGCGGAGAGTAGAAGTAGGCAGATTTAGAAAGAGGATGTTGCAGTAGTCCTGCCTAGAGAGAACCAGAGCTCTAGAGACAGTGAGCTTCTGGGGGAAGGAAAGGAAAGGAATAATACCTCTGAGGAGGTGCAGGTGGTAGTTTGACTTCTTAGAGACATCAGAGATGTGAGGAGAAAAGGAGAAGGTGGAGTCGAAGAGGCTCTTAGCCTCACAGGTGGGAGCAGGAAGAGGGCCAAGGAAGGCCTGCCAGAGTGACAGGAAAGGAGGGTGCAGGTGTGCCGATGAGGAGAATCTCCATCTTACTGGCATTAGGGCAGAGATCGTTGGCAGCACACCACTCCTGGATAGCAGACAGACAGTCCGAGAAGAGGAAGAGGTGGCAGAGGGGAGCCTGAAAACAAGCTGAGTGTCATCCGCATAACACTGAAAGTTGGAGCAGAGAGCGGCAATTCAGTGGGCGAGAGGTGCCACATATTGGAAGCATCCCAATGGTATAGGTGGGCAGTAGAGGTAGGGCGGAAGCTGCAACCCCTCCCCTCACAGTGGCGGTGAGTCCCAAACTTTACTGTGCTCACTCCGTGGTTTCGCAGCCCACATGTTTAGCCTCACCCCAAGACAGCGGTGGCCTTGTCTTACACACTCCAGACTCTGCTTACCTACGGGCTAGTTCGGTCACACTGCTCACCTCTTTCTTGATTCACAGGCGTGGAGCACGAGTCCCAGCAATGTACGTGCCAGAATCTCGAGGAACAAAAGCACACATTACACATGCTGCATTAAAAAAAACTGCAAGTAGGCAGGGTATATCCAGGAGGCCATTTTGTGAATTGGCCTCATAGTTTCATGGTTTCTGAACAGGAACCTTTTCTGCCCCACCGGAGATCCTATTGGTCAGCAAGACGTTAAAGGGGACTTTGGGGAGGGCGGTAGGGGGTGAGAAGTCATGGAGGAAAAGTTGAATTGTTTAAGGGGGAGAGGAGGCTAGTTTGGGTGAATTTTGTACAGTTTTCTTGGTTAGGACACCCTTGGATTATATGGCAGAGCCTCAAGTTGAGCTATTTTGCCTTGCAATTAAGTAGCCACGATCTAGGGAGTGGGCTTCTGTACACTGCCGGTCCCCTGTTCTGGCTGCACGGCTGTCTGTACCATGCCCACCCTATTTACAAGTCTGAAACATTAGCTGCACCCTCCAAAAAGAAGTCAATGTCATTTTAAAGGTTAAGGGGGGCCAATGTTCTAATGTCGCGGGGCCTTTGCACACATTTAGTACCTTAGGGAAATGTAGAAGCTGAAGCACAGTCCTTGCAGGATCTGTGGAAGGTAAGCATGACAGATGCATTTTTCCTGCAGCAAATCCATGAAGTGGTTTGCTATTGTACACCTCTGGGCTCAGTAGTAACGGTTGCTTATAAACCCTATGAGTTTTGTGAGATGAACCTAGAAACCAGCAACCCCAGGTTGAACATGATTCTGTCACCGTTGGCGCGAACCATTGAATATATAACATCACTGTAATTTCATTATCATCCTCCCATTTCATTTACTTGCGCGTTAATTGAATTCAATGTTTTCAATTCACTTTGCTCTGCGAGCCCCGACCCATGCCTCAATAGCCTGTGCTTGGAGACGTTGCTTTCCTCCGCAAAATGGAGTCCATGGAAGGGCGTGTGACAATTGATGGCAGGCCATAGCCAGGGGTGAACTGGGCTGGGAACCAAAAGAGGCCCTGGAAATAATTTTAAAGTGCCCCATATTACATATTTTCAGCATGCCGAACCCTTTTCCTGTGGTAAAATTTAGAAATACCACACAAAAGAGGCCCAGGGTGCAGAGGCCTACCGGGAAATCTCTCGAGTTCCCAATGGGCCAGTCACCCCCCAGTACGTCTCAGAGGTTGGGTTATAAACTGCAACCTGGATTGTGAACAGAGGATAGCACAGGGGCAATGGGCAAAGAGCAGCAGACTTTCGAAACCCGGATCTGCGCTTACTCAGATTTTAAGCGCGTTTTAAACAAACAATTGAATAAATACAATAAATAAACAAATGACAACGTGCTGTATGTAGGATTAACTGATGAGCTGGTGCAAAATTGAGCAGTCTGTCTTATTTTTCACCTTCCCAAGTTCTGTTCCATCTCCCCCTATCGTCAAGAACTGCATTGACTTCCTGTGTATCAACAGATTATCTTTCAGATATTATGCTTTGTTTTCAAATGCAAGCTTGCGTTGGCTACATCTTACATGTATTCCCTCTTAACATGGGACAAGTCAACTACAAGCCTTAGATCAGAAAATAGAGGTAGCTTGTCCAATCCAGATGTTTTTCTGTGGCAAGTTCCAAACTGTGGAATCAACTGCCTATGGAAATTCGTGTAGTGAGTTCTTTGTATTTCAGAACAAATTCAAACCTGTCTCTTATAATTTGTGGTCGTCTTTTGATAGGCTGTATCTTCTTATCTGTTTGATGCTTATAATAGATCTGTGCCTAGACGCAGGTTCTCCAGGGTGGTTCCTTATGTAAAGGCGCTTTACTAATGAATCAGTTAAACTGAAATCACTACTACAGGGTTATCTGCTTTGTACCCGGCTCCCCTGATGAAATATCTTCTCCTTCACTGCCCTGCAGTGGTCCTTCCCACGTCACCCTCTCTCCTTCAATGCTATCACCCCTCTCTTGAACTGGCATGTCCCATGCTATCATCTCCCCTCTCTGGCAGTGAGGTCTCAAATCCTCCTCTAGCCATCACTCATAGCTAGAGCCCCATTGGAATCCCTGGCCCTCAATGTACCTTCTTTTTCTGCCAGCTAATGACTCATTATGGACATAGCGGTGATGTATTCAACAGGGCAGTTTATGGAGCGACTGCTGCCATTTTGGCAACCTTTTAGCGGTTGGTTCTGAAAGGAACAGTGGGGATGAGTTAAGAGGGAGAATGAAGTTGTGAAACCGGAGGTGATGCTTTGGGCACGTGGGGTTTGCGTTGTTTAGGAGAGGCTGGTGCTGCTGCTCTGATGCTTTGCTGTTCTCTAATAAATGACACCCGGCAAGCAGAGGTGTTTGATAAGAAATATATTTTGAAAAGCTCCTGTTTTTAAAATGCCCCCTTATTATGAGTTGGGATATGCCATCTTATAGTGAATTCGGGTAACGCAGGCTATTTACTAAACGTGGTACATAGATTGTGCTGCATGAAGTACATAATCCATATTTCTCCATGCAGCACTTTTCAACCAATGTGCCATAAATATCCCATGCAATTGAAAATCACAATTCGGTGGTATTTTTTTAAGAAAACAGTGCTATTTAAAATACCAGGTTTGTACAGTTAGCATCATATTCACAATGAGACCATGCACAAAGTTCTCCTTGTGCAATGCATTTAATGCAAAGTTGAAGTTGAACAGGCATTTCAACATCAGGCAACCCCCAACAAATCCGTGATAGGATGAGAGCTGTACCTCATTCTTGCAGTACATGTCATCATGTGTCGTGTGTAGCATTCCATAAGGCCCCCTCCCTGCCCCCCCGTCATTGTTTGTGCACGCCTCTCGCCTGCAGTGGCAAAACCCATTCTCGCTACTTTCCTGTGGTGGTATCCTCCATGCACCCCTTTGTTTTGCAGTTGCATGCTCAGTGCTACCCTCTCACGTGCAGTGGTTTATTTAGGCAACCCTTTCCCTGCAAGGGTACAGGCCTGCACTGCTCTCATCATGTCACAGCGCTCTCTTTCCTGAGATAAATGCAGTTGGCCAGGTAACCCCAGGAGAGACTTTCCATAGAAAAAAGGACTGGACGCCCATGAATCAAGCCACTGCTCTTCCACTGTGCGTAATAAATATCTTCTGAAAAAGTCCTTACCAGGGCCAGAAAATCCGATTGCACAGACATGCAGCACCTTTAATTAAAGGAAGTCAGTCAGTGGTCAAAGTGTACGAAAATAAGTAGTGGAACTGTGTTCCCTACTGGCCTACACCGCTCCGCACAAACCCCATTGCCACCCCACCACCCTCACCCGCAGAATACAAACCCCAAAACCCATGCTCCTGCTGTTTAGGGGAACGCTCATTGCAGTGCACTGAAAGTGAAAGTTTCATTTCTTCCTACACTTTTATTTTAAAACTAAACCATTCCGGAACAGTTTCTTTTTAAAATAAAACGTAATTGAATGACGTATAGGAGCACTAGCTATGCCAGTGTAAAGAGGGTCTGAAAACTCCCTGCCACCCCCCCCCCCCGTTGCACACCTCTCCTGACCCCGCCAATCCACATCCTTCTCTACCTCCTCCTCATGTTTCACCCACCTCTGTCTCCTCACGTGTTCAGTGCAGCTCGGGTCTTGCATCCAGGGAGAGGCCGGGGCCTAGTGCGGGCTCAATTATATTAACTTAAAAGCTTCAGGCTACTATATTATTATAATAATATAATTGAGCCCGCACTGGCAACCGTAGCCTGAAGCTTTTAAGTTGAACTTGAAGCTCCTAGGCCCCGGCCTCTACCTGGAGCTTCAAGTTCAACTTAAAAGCTTCAGGCTACGGTCGCCAGTGCGGGCTCGATTATATTATTATAATAATATAAATAATTGAGCCCGCAGAACTTGAAGCTCGTAGGCCCTGGCGTCTCCCTGGGAGACCGGGGCCTAGTAGCCCACATGACTCTCGGTCCCCTCGATGCAGGGGGGACAAAACAGTTAAAAAAACACACGTTTTACAAACAAAACGTGAAGTATAAAATAAACTAAGGAAAGGGGTGTTTGCTTACCGGTCAGCAGGCATAGAAGGCCACACGTACGCACAGGTCCACGTTTCTCCTTGCTGGCTCGCGTGAGCCACTGCACCCACCCACACTCAGTGATTGACAAATCTGGTAAACAGCCAATGAAATTAAAGTATTTGTATTACACAGATCCAGGTCTGGAATGTCTGCATTTAACACTGTGTTTGCCTGCCTTTTCTCGAGCATTGCATGTCTGGTGCAATGGTGAAGACTGTAGCCTGTTAACCTTGCGACCATGGTTCGAGTCCCAGGGATGGCAGATTTAAAAAATGAAATGTAAGTTATATTATTATGCGCCAAAAATACCGTCCACCCTCTGTAAATATTGGGTGGACGCCATCCACCCGCGTGTACCCTCAACTTGAGCCCTGGTATGTGTACAACTCCCTGTAACAGATGAAATCACATAGTCAATGGCCCTCATTACGAGGTTGGTGGTAGTCATGACGCTATTTGCGCCATGACTACCACCAATAACGGTACCGTGTCTGGTTTGGTGAGATGGGGATTTACCGGTCCAGACCGACCTTGGCGGGACCGGTAAATCGCCATTCCCCATTCCCATTTGAGCCCCCATAGGGCTCAATGGGAAGGGGGAAGGCACTAATAACGGTATCTCAAATTGCGGTACTGTTATTGGCTATGAATTCCATGAATGGATCCCATCCATAACGCCTGGTAAAACCAGTTAAAAATCACATGTTACACTCACAATGCACTGTTGTGTTATATAGAGCACAACACTTAACCTATGAGGTCCCACTAACGTATTAAAACATTTGTATTTTTCCTTCTAGTCCACCTCACAATGTATTCCATCTAAAACATTCTACACAGTAGGACTACATCAAAATAATGGAAGACATAAGGCAGTTATACCTCAATTGAGTTTTAATCATACAATGTACTTTAATATTGTATGGGAGGACAGGTCTTTAGGACCCCAATCCCCTACATCCCTCCCTTACGTGAGGCTTATGACTCGTTGGCAGCCACCTATGCGCCTGGGCCGAGGATGCAGGATGGCTGCGGATCGACACGTGAGGCTGCACAGCTCACCTTGTAGCCATTTTGAGTATATTAAACCCAGGCCCTGTGGAACAGGCCACCTGCAGAAGCTGCAGCTCACCCCCACTTGATCGTGCACAGCGAGCATGCACTTCCCCCCAAGCTCCTCCCCATGGCAGCTCCACTGAAGGCCTGTTCCCATGAGCAACTAGATGCAAACAATTAACAGAACAAACACTGTATCATTTACCTTCCGCAGTATATCATTGCCCTGCCGGTGACGTGACTTTTATTTGGAGTCTGGGAAAGAACAAAGTTGTCCCTATGAAAGATACTTTGACCCCCCCACAGACCCCTACGTTCACGATATATGGTGTTCACGACCCCCCAACCCTGTTCCCCCGGTTGAAATGTTAAACCTGAATGTTAAATCCCTGAGCCTCCCAGTCTTATCTATGCTGCTAAACAATTTCTGAAAAGGTTTAAAACCCATACTGCCAATTGCCCATATTAAAATGGTACGACTCTTGCCCACCCCAAGATATCTCTGTATAAAGGTGTCAAACGTATGTACATTCGAATATGACATTTACTGACCCATGGTTGCTTCTATCGTAAAATGGTTAAAAAAGCAATGTATAAAATGCCTGTGTATGTTAGGATTGTAAGTGACACATGTGAACCATTTAAAGTACTGAGCCAAACATGCTGTTGTCTGGAATGTTAGTTGAACTCGTTACCTGATCAGAAGCATAATGTTGTAATTTGTCAATGAGATCGATGCACCCACCAACCTAGTTCTACCTCACGTTTTATGCTCATTTTCCTCATGGGCTCCAAGCAGAATGAAAAAAACGTTGTATGATGTAAATGATAACTTTCTCTCCATTGATCCCGTAAACATGAGCACACGCAAGTTGAAGAGATATGCAATTTACATAATGCCCCAAATCTAAACAGCCTGTCTCAATAATGTTCATGCTATTCAGTAAACAGGGACCCGCAAAAAGTTACAAGGCCTTCTCCCCCTCCTTCTGGAGAGCTGCACATCCAACTCCCCTCCTCCCCCCCAAGGCTTGAAGGTCCCTAGTTTTCTGTTGCTGGAACGTTACAGCTACACCTCCCCTCATTCCTGCTGGGCCCGCACCACGTTTTTACCTCTCCCCATGCCTCTGACACCAGATGCCATCATAAAATCACTTTGTACCACCATGACCAGGCCAAGACGAATTATGTGCCACCCGGTCCCGAATCCCACCACCTTTAAGGTGCCAGCTACGTGCCCCCACTGACCCAATAGTATTTCAGTTCACCCTAAGCCAAACGAGCCATGGAAACAGTTATTCACCCCTGTGCTAACATACCGTAAAACTATCACTTACTACATCTAACAGAATAGAATAATAAAGGTAGCCTAACCTTTGCCCCCTGATAAGACACCTGGACCCATGAGACTGGGCCCTTTGCACCCCGGAAGTACTCAGAAGTACTGTTGTGCTGTGGGCTCCGGCTGGCTGTTGACTTTGGCTGCTGGCTGCTGCATTGTGTACGTTGACTGCCTGCTGCTTTCCAGTGCGCCTGTGTCCCATGCGCAAGCGGAAGGCTGGAAGCTGCGAAACTCGGACTGCAATAACCAGAATTCTCCCCTACGCTGACCTAGGTCTCCACCCCTTGATTTCTGCACGCCCTCCCTCCAGCCTACATAGCACCTGGTGCGTGTACACCCATGCGCGCACCCCGGAAGTACTCGGAAGTACAGTTGTCCTGTGGGCTCCGGCTGGCTGTTGTCTTTGGCTGCTGGCTGCTGCATTGTGTACGGTGACTGCATGCTGCTTTCCAGTGGGCCCGTGTCCCATGCGCAAGTGGAAGGCTGGAAGCTGCGAAACTCGGACTGCAATAACCAGAAAATAACTAAGTCTGGGTGCTGATATATGTCACACTTCTTGTGAAGTGCTTCTTGTGGACTTGAGAACTGCTTCTTGCGGATTGGACTTTGGGGGGTAGGAGTTACATCTACGTAACGTGATACTCACGTATTGCTTTCTGTTACCTACTTTCTAGATTCTCCCCTGCGCTGACCTAGGACTCCACCCCTTGATTTCTGCACGCCTTCCCTTCAGCCTACATAGCACCTGTTGTTTGCGCACCCACGCGCGCACCCCGGATGTACTCGGAAGTACTGTTGTGCTGATAGGCTGGGAGGGTGGGCTGGGGGCTGAGTACCAACGAGGTTCCTAATGGTCTTTGTGGTGGCGCGGCGGATGTTTTTTCAGTGGGTGAAGGAACGAAGGCTGTTAGGTGTAATTATTGTTTAAAGCAGTAACATTTGTTATAGGTGAGTAATTGCTGGCTTATACTCATATCTTACTCCCTAATATAATAATAATGTATGAAAAAAAAAATCAAATCTCGATTTGGTCTAGTATAAAATAATCTGGGTATTTGAGTTATATGTATGCAGATTCCGATTCAGGGCTGAGTGTGCACATATACCAGTGAGGCAGAATACCCATTGGATTCAGCTTTGGTTTTGAGCGGCATGGTTTGATGGGTTTGTGATGATATCTACTTAATCTAAATCACTTTACTTAATAAACTACCATACAAGAGTTTTCCGAAGTACTGCCGTAACTCTTGCTAGTAAATCCAGGCTTAGGTTCTGGTACCGTGAGATCAGCGGCACTATGGTGAATGGTTTGCGTAGCGGTCGGAAAATTCATGACTCTCCTAAGGACTGTGAAGAAGAATTAGCATCATTTCACTTTGATGCCTCTCATTGTGTTTCATCAGGCTCGTTTGAGCAGATGGCACCTATCAGAAGGGGTCGCCTATGTGTGAAGATGGGCCCCATTTGATGTGTATTGAGGTTCCCCGTCCTATAGCAGCTTTAGAAAATGTTTCCATGACCAATTCGATGAAATTGAAAGGTTTGGAGGAGTTGATAGAAGCCCCTGTACCCACCAAAACAAATAAGCTTACTGAATTGAACAAAAGTGCTAATATGACAGGTATAGGTCTTCCGTCAGCAATTGAAGTATCTTCTGATGTAGGGGACCTATTAAGTCATATGGGAATTCAACCCAGGGAAACAAAACTTAATAATGTATCTATGATTGCACCAGTGATAGAAGCAGAGCTGGGGAAACGGTTGAGGTTTTCTTTGGGTCCTTCTACCCCGGTGACACAAAGCAGATTTGGAATGGAGAATGTACATTTGTTTAATAAAATGGAAGAGAAAAAGTCAAAGCAGCAAAATAAGTGCCCAACAGTAAATCTAAAGGGGGATTACTCCATCAATGATTTTGGTAACATAAAAACCCAGCTCACCAACTGAAGTAACATCTAACCCCATCCAAATGGGAACATTCTCCCTGACTGACCATGAATTAGCTATGTTTGCATCCTCCCAAAACCCTGAGGTACGGCCATTCGAAATGGGTAAGTCGACTCAACACCAGATCTCAGACATAGAAGCTCTGGATAAAGAGTTCCCAGTAATGACAAGACTTCTGAATCTGCTGGATAGAGGCCATGAGCAGACCCATTGTGAACTTGCAGTATTGAAGGGTGCTCTTGTTGAGGTTCTAACCAAAATAAGTAAGCTTCAAGGATTTCTATTTGCTTGTGATGCAGTGGCTGCACTAACAATGCCCACAAAGACTCCAACCCCAGATACAGCTGACTTGGGAACACAAACATTAGCCGACCCAAGAATGGTGGGAGAGGCCACTAGGTCCTTGCTGATTTGGTTGCAGGGACCCATCCAAAAGGAGGAACTAAGTGTGAAACTGACTCAATGGAAATACTGGAGGTGGTGAAAGGCAATGCGGCGGCCATCCAGCAGTTAACAAAAGAATTTAGACCTTGCCCAGCAGAGGGATACGAAGTACCTAAGACACAGGGTCGGGATCTCATTTGGGTCGGGTGTTTCAGGAGGGCTCTCTTCCATATCTTGAGCACATTGGTAGTCCATCTGATCTTACTAACTTAATTGATCTGGACGAAGACTGTCTGGCCTCCAAGGGACCCCCGGTTGCGGCCATGCCTATCATTGCAGTTGACACATGCCCTAGGATTGTCCTTAGCAGAAAGCAAAGAAAACTTGCTGCAAGGGCTCAAAAAAGAAAATACCATCAGGCCAAGAATCTTAATGCACTGACGAAAAAGGGTGTTAATGATTTCCTAAAACAAAATCATAAACTGACTCCCTCAGGTCATACCCCTGTAGTTGGGGAAACCGTTGAAGATGTCATTGATCTCCAACAACTTGATGTAGAATCCAAGGAACTATTGAACTTGGAGGGCCCGTCTACTGCAGGCATAGGCGTTGCCAAAGGGAAAGCAAAAAAGAAATCCAAAAGGAATGGTCTGCAAGCTCCTGCTAGTGGTGAAACAGTGGATGGGGGGCTGGAAAAGAATGTATCCCCTGGCTTGGGAGCCCATAAACAATTGAATCTTTTGAACTTCTATCCAGCCCTGCATATAAAAAAAGCTTGCAACATAATTAAAGGGAGCGTGAGCGCTAATGCTGCGTATCTGCCAACAATGGGAAAAGTGAAGCCGGTTCCAACTCATAGTGCAGCTAACGGTGAAGCGAGAACGACTCCCCTGGGAATTCCTGGTGTGGCATTTGTAGCCGCGCCTTCTTTGCTTCCCCCTAAGGGTTTGGAACAGATCCCAAAAGGTACCTTGAGACCTGCCAGTGCTGAATGTGCTGGAAACATGGTGAGTGAAAATGAAACACACCCCCACCTGCTCCTTCCCAAGGTGCTGGTGACTATGCCGATAAATATGGACCATAAGGAAGGCCAAGTGTCTCACAGTAGTACTGGTCCTATGGAGGAAGGCTCTGTGCTGACTTTAGACACACCATTGATTATGGGCTGGGAATGTAAGACCCTCTTTAATGGGAAACTAGCCTAAATAGATCAGGGATACTAAAGGCATTTCAGGCTATACCATCTCTTAGAACTATTCGATCAGACGACATTGAATGGGTTCGCCTCTCACCCAATAACTACACCAGGATGATGTGTGGTTATCATTCCCATATTGTTATGAAACTGATTTGGTCCCAAAGATGGGATTTTTAACTGCTTGGATTAAACCTGCACTTATTTTGTACTGAGGCTAAAGCTAACACTTTTGTGGAGCAGCGGCCGCCGAGAACAACGATTCCCTCAGGGCGAGAGTTGGGTAATGAATCTACACCATTAAGTGAGGAGCTATTCAGGCAATTTATGAGCTTTGCCGCAGTGTTTGCTGCCCCTAACTGGAGCCACACCTCAGATCATCATCCAGTCGATCAATTCTAGAATGAGCGATTGGGTGTGACTCTTATGTCATGGAACGCCTGTGGGCTAAATAATTTTAGAACATGGGCTGCCCACCTTGACGAGGAGTCCCGCCCCGAGATCGTCTTAATACAGGATACCATGCATTTGGGCCCTATTGAGGTGGATGGCTATTACTCGCACACTCATCCTGCCGTGAAGGGCAAATTGGGACGGCCATCAGATGGGCTGGCTGTTATGATAGACAAGGATAGCAGAATCTCCGTAGCAGTTTTTGCAGAGTACTCTATTATAGCAGTTCTTATCAGCTTTCCTGCCAATGCTACGAAGGAGATTTTAGTTATTTGTCTTTATTGGAATAAAGCCGGGGCATCGTTTGGTGAAGTATCGAATCAATTGGATAACATCTTTGAGGAGGCCTTTTCTAACAACCCTAATATTAGGGTTATTGTGGGGGGGAGATTTTAATTCTATGTGTATGGAGATGGGTGACCCTTGCAATCTTCCTGACTTCCACGTAAGTCTTACTTCTAGACTTAATGGGCAAAGATGGGTGGATTACTTCCTTAATTGGGACATTCAAATAGTGCCCTCAAATTCAGGGAGGTTTGCCCATACCTGGTCACGTGGGCTTTGTCTCTCTCAGATAGATTACTTCTTTGTCTCCACTACCCTCTTGCCTAACATAGATGGGATGTTTACATGTGATCTTGCCAAAGGGGATCACTTAGCTTTGAAGCTTACCCTGAATGAATGCATAAGGTGTTTCCCCTCTAATCCCGCTGCATTCTTAAGTGAGGACCCCTTGCTTGTTTTCCCAGTTCACAGTGGAGGTGCTGACTGTATTTCTGCTGAAAGACAAAACAATATGAGAATTCGGCATCACATACAGTGGTTGGCTCTGTTACAGAAAACAATGTTGAGAGTTATGGCTGACCCCGGGGACCCGGTAAAGGAAGCCGTGTTTGCTGCTGCCACCTGGGTTAAATTCATCCAAAACAAATATACACTACCCATGCGATTTGTAAGTGCCCCAGTGTGTGATTTTCAATCCCTGATTCTGAGACGTTCCCCTTGGTCGGCAGATGACATTAGCAGGGCTATATGTGCTATGAAGAGTTCTCGGGCCCCTGGCCCGGATGGGATTCCGCCGTTTGTGGGGTAAGATCCTACAAATCAAATTTGACAGCATTTACAAAAGTGGGTTTATTCCTTCATCTTGGTGTGTTCCCATCATCATCCATATTTATAAAAAAGGGAGTTGGGACGACCGCGACAATTTTAGGCCTATAGCCTTGATGGATGCCTCCGCTAAAATATTTACTTTACTGTTACTTGAGACCCTTCAGCACTACATAGTCCGTCTGGATTTACTCCCAGGATTGCAAATAGGTTTTCGCAGATACATGGGATGTCCACTTAATGCTACCATTGTGGCCCATGTATTTGCCCAAACCAAAATTTCACGAACTGGCCCAACTTATATGGCAGCGTTAGATCTGACTTCTGCCTTTGATACTGTCATACGTTCGATCTTGTGGGAGAAAAGGATTGCCATGGTTATCCCTAGTTGCTTAGTGGAGATGATGGCTCTCATTCATCAAAATACCAACTACAGGATCAGTATGACTAAAGAGGGGGCTATGACGGATTTGATCCCAACTGCCATAGGCCTCAAGCAGGGATGTAACCTGGCCGCAATTCTCTTCAACCTATACTTAGCAGATTTGGAATCAGCCTGGGACGTGGCAGTCATCTTCCCAGCTAGGTTGGGAAAGTTAACAATTAACTGGTTGGGCTTTGCAGACGATCTATTATTTTTGGATCGCACTCCCTTTGGTTTACAGATTAAATTATCTTCATTCCAGGACTATGCCCATAAAAACAATCTTCTGGTAAACTCAGTGAAATCCTTTATTGTATATTTGCAGATGGGAAGAGAGCAACAGCTAAATTCACATGGACTCTCAATGAGGTTGTAATACCCAAGGTTCAATCTATAAGATACCTGGGATATAAGCTAGCAGACAACTATTCTGTAACCATGTGGAAAGAGGTAATTGATATAAAAATGAAACAAATGATCTCCCAAATGAAAATAATTTATTATCGATATAGTAAGACCAATGAATGAAAGACTTTCACAATGGAGCAAAAAAGAAGCTAATTCCATATCAGGGAGATGCCGCTTTTGTACCCAATGCAGCGAATTGGAAACTCTTAAACATCTGACCATGACCTGCCCTTTTTTTGCCTCTCAGCGGATGGCCATTTTTGGCTCATTTTGGTATTCTGATTCTCGTACATGGAAACAATCGCTGTGGGATTGATGCATGTGGGGTACCAGCCAACGGCTTCTGATAAGGTTAACCGAACTTGTGATAAATATTGATGAAGCATTAGTCACTAAAGCAGAAAAGGATATGTCTCAACCTGTTTACCTTGGGGAGGAGTTTTCTCAATGTTGAGTCTCCCTATCTGGAATTGATTAATTAAGAAACTACGTTCCTTAAATGAACTATGTAATTAGAAGACTCGATATCTTATCCGTCAAATGTTTTAAAGTTTTATAGGATCTGTAAATGGAACGATTAATTTAATTTGATTTAAATGATGATGGTGATTTACAAATGTGATGCTATAGGTTATACTTTTAGTGTATGACAAGTAGCCTTCGGTGGCCTGGTCTTGCTAATATTGAATTGTTTTATGTGCGCTCAGAAAGATGTATTGTACTGTAATTGTGCATAATAAGTTTTATATTATGTTCTTATGAACCTACAAATTTATTAAAGGTTTTTTAAACCATAAACAATAAATAAAAGCACGTTTTATGATGATGTATTAAGGAAGCCTCGTATTATATACTGTTTTTCTGTGTTTCCCTCCCGGTAGTAGATTGACCTGTTGTAGAATTTATATGATAACCTGACATAGCAGTTTGTGATGAATGTGTACGAATGGCCACAAGGGCAAATTGTTAGCATTGTAGAAATGTATCCACATGGACAGCTCGCACCCTGACTCTCCATCCCGATGAGCCCAGCTAATGCTACCACGTGGATCTCTGCCAATCATGGAGCACCGCACCTACATTATACATAGTAGCTAGTCATCGCCATCCAATCCCCACGACTATGTGCCCCCTATAGCTTGTCTCGCGTATGACGTGTTTTTGTAATAAACATGACTGTCTTTGCTATTGTCAGACAGAGCGCTCTCAGAGTTTGCAGAGTCCTTTGCATGCCCTATATCGATTTAGATAAATCCTTTTGTATCTCACCCACACTTGGTCTTGGTCTCATTCCCTGCTGGGGTGTGTCCATTATTGCCTCTCATTGAAGGAGGTTAACTGCCTTATTGGGGGACGCTCACTTTCAAGATGCTTCCTGTAATGTATACATTTTTTTTACAATCCAACTGTACATGAATTGTGTCTTCCTTTGATCGTCCTTCCTAGTGATCAATTGATCTCTGGAAAACAAACAAAATGATCATCTAATACTTCAATAGTATCAATTGTCCCATACCCACAAAGTTATCAATTTTCAATCGGACAATACTTGTTGCTCACTCCTAAGCCTAAAATGCACCTAATAGGCATGCTTCGTCAGGGCCTCTCTTACATCGATCTTCTTTATGAGCAACTGTTGCCAATTATTAAGACATACATTGAATCATCTATCCATAGAAGGAGAACTTCCTTCTGTTTTTATTATGTATTTATTTTATTTACTTATGATATAGTTACAATAGGGACAAATGTCAAACATGGAATCGAAGAGAAAGAAGAAATTGTAATCTTGTTATTAGGGCATTTTTTTAGCACATACATGGCTTCAGGAAGCAACAGAGCACTTGTAATCATAGGGGGAAGAACACAGTGAGCCAACATAATATATATAAATACATTAAACAGTAGAATAGCATAATAACACATCATCCATTAAGAGAAAAATCCACAATAATCCATACTGTCAATGAAAAAGTAGGAATGTTATAAATACATATCAAAAACCAATTCAAAATATGCTCACATTTAAATTTCTATGTAAATACAAAAACGGATGTAAAACAATGAATCTATTAATATCAGAATCAATAATAATCCATAGACTTATCGGGGCAATTGTCGAAGCTGTTGCTATGCCTCGCGTGCAGTATTTCCAAAACAGATCTGATATATTCCACAAGAGCCAATGCATGAATTAATACACACCATTATAAATAGGCTATGACGTTTAGGAGAAGGGGACACCATCATCTACTATTATGATTGTAAAAGAGGGGAAGGCCTGTGAAGTATTCTCAGCAAACATTTTCTTTCCGCAAGGTAAAATTCATACTCCAATGCCATTTCTGTACTTTATCAGTAAGTACTGCTTTACCTTTTTCAAAACTCATATTCCAATCAGGAGCCCCATTGATTTTGATATAGACATTATTAGATTCATTGGCAATGCCTAACAGTGATTTGCAGCATTAATTTCACTACACCTTCCCCAATAGTCCAAAAAGAGAAATGTTTTTGTCAAATACATTTGAAGACAGAAAATAGCTCTAGACAGCTTCGTTGCTGTGCTGAGAGAAGTAATATCCATCTCAAGTCTAATACACTGGATAGATGTACATTGAAGTAAACCTGGGCCCAATCTCCAATGTTTCCCCTCCTATTTATCTATCCACTAACGTTCAGGATCAAAGCTCTCCCCGAGCATATGTTATAAAATGTCTAATTCCCAGAAATTGAGCAAATGCTTTAGTATTGATTCTTTCTCTTATAGCATCCTCCATCTTGGAGCTACAAGCCTGTACACCCAGATATACAGATGTCCTGACCTCTATGGTCCTATTTACATTCAGCTTCCAGTTCTTAATCCATTTAGATTATTTTGAAGCTGAAACACATTATCTTCTTTTTTCAAAATTAATTCCCCCTGAATCGAGACAGGTATATTCACACAGAGCTTTTAGAGAGCATTTTAGCCCCACAGGGATTGATCTAAAAGTGCTACATCATTGGCATACACCAGCCAATTGATATGGATCCCGCCTAACTTCAGGGTGTAGTTATGAACAGATGAAACTGTATCCGAAAGATCAGCAAGATGCAAATTAATCAAAGCAGGAGCCACAACATATCCTGCATCAAGTCAACATATGAATTTGAATAATTTGGATATAGAAGCCCCCTGAAGGCTTATGCTTACTGTCATGTCAGTTTGAAGCTGGATAGGATTTTTTTTATTGTTGTATGAATGTTTACGGTTAAACATTAAACCTTTTACACTCACATAATTAATAGCAACTGAAGGAAGATAGTAAAAAAGCATACCATAATAAAATTACAAATTAAGGCATATAAAATCACAATTCATCATAGCATCAAGTACATCTGTACTTCTCAATCATATGCTAATGCATGTAAAATCATGATTCATCATGACATCAGATTGATCCATACCTATCAAGCATGTACAATATCCATCCAGCAAATCAATACCACATTTCATACAATGGAATCATAATTATACAATTATGCAATGTAATTGTGCACATATGATATTAAGGGTGAATATCATGTTTCATAAAACTTTCAAGATGCCCTTAGGTGTAGTCTGCCTGAGAAAAAAGAGCCATTGCAATGTTCCAGATATTAAAGGCTGCTGTAGACCAAAATTAATAACGAGAGCTTACAAAGGTTCCATGTCCCTTACTGTATTGGGCTATGAGGTTAGCACAGTCAGTTAGAACAGGATGAGCTGTTTCTATTTTACATTCACACAGGCGGCATACTCTAGCTTCAATGGGAATGTTCTTCAAAGCGCCCCTATATTTAGGCGAAGATACAAAATGAAGCGCCTAAGATCTTTATCACAATATTTTGTCAAATAGCCACATAGTTCACCCGGCACAACGCTCTGTTTTGAATACCATATATATCTCTTCTTGTGTTTGAGCATCATCAAATTTTGTTAACGGTCCCAGTCTGTAGTGCATACTTTCAGCTTGGCTTGAAATTCATTCATGGCTAAGATCTTCTAAAGGAAGTTCAACACAACTAGCATCAAGGTGCTTCTGTGAGGTTTTCACAAGCTCAGATTAAGCCCTATTGTGACAATTGTGGTGGATATCTTCCGCAATAATGCATAAAAACAAATCCACATTGCCCTTGGCCCAAATCATTTTAGCATAAATCTTACACCGCCGTATTCTCCAGTGTGACAGCAGAGAGGTGAGCCCCACTTCATGTCTCAAAGCTTTAACGGTAATTGCCCTTGGAAGTCCCAGTAACGAGCAGAGAATCTTGCCCCCACTCTGTCAAGCCAAAGGACAAAGCACTCTGGGGATGTTTTGAGGCCATAGAGTATGCTAGGAATCAAACATAATTTGTATTTTTTCCAAATTACCTTCAACAGATTCACCTCCTTTTTTGGTAATAAAGTTCTTAAAAACCTGCCATTTCTTAATTGTTTTCAGAGGAAGAGTGTTGATATAGAACAGAGTTGTCGGGTGAGTCGTAATGGGCATGCCTAGGTAAACATGAGTTTGACTGTCTCTAAAGATTCTCCACCCATTTTCCAATTATAGCACTTTTTATTGCCTGTTCTTTTGCCCAATATCATGAGTTTCGTTTTTTAAAGTTCATTTTCAAATGATTATTTGCCGCAAATGCATAGACAGTGTCCATTGACCATTGCAATCCAGTTGAAGTACGGTTTATCAGGACTGTGTCATCCGCATAAGAGATCCAATAGGCAAATTCAGAAGGTGTTTTTGAGTGAAAGATATGGCAGGTTTTCAATACTTCATCCATATCCACAACATAGATATTGAAAAGGAGGGGTGCAACAAATGCACACCTGTTTCAAACCTCTATTGATTGCAATGGATCTGTAAACATATGTAGCTATTAAATATTGCAGGGTGCTAAACATTATGCGAAGTACTAAGTCCCTTCCTGAAACCAGTTTGATGTTTTTTTTAGCAGTTTATTTTCTTCTGCCCACTTATTTTGCTGGTTGAGGAGCATTGAGAAGAAAAGTGTACTGCTCAAATCGAGCTTGGCGAGTATTCAATAATTGCAGGGATCCAATATGTTTCCCTTTTTGAAGACTGGTATTAAGACATATTCTCACAAGCACTATGGGATGTTGCCCTTTCTGAATATCATAAGAAATAGACTATGTAATAGCTGAGTCCAAAATATTGGATTGTTTAAATTATAACATTGACAACACCATCAGGCCTGGGGGAACTTGGCGGTTTTATTTTCCCAATTGTGTTTAGAACATCTTCAATCTCTAGGCATATGAAGACGGCTGGAGGCTTTGTGTGTGTTATAATCAGATTTGATTCCACAACACTTTTGTGTATCATAGTAATGACAATGATTGGGCCTTCTCTGGCTATCTTCGTAATTTGAGTTAACCTCTCTGGGTTTAGTAGACCATTAGGTAAATCCCAAATATACACCTTAAGCCAAAGCTGATTCTGACCGACACTGTCAAAGGCAACACAGAAAACAACAAAGGCAGCATATAGAGCTATTGTTGCCTCATTATTTGCTTGTTAAATGAAGAACTGGAAAGAACCAATATTGTGAACAGTGGAGGAGACACACCAAAAGCCTGTCTGAAAAGGTGAAAGTAATTCCTTTTTAGCTGCTAATTTATTATTGGCAGACATCTTACTGTAGACATCCAACATTGCTGGTGATAGTTTACAGGATTAGTTCTGTCTCCCTTTTTAAATACAGGAATTAACAACGACTGCCTCTATGGGATATAAGGATACTATTATATAGGGTGTTTTTAGAAAATAAAGAATGAAGAAGAGGTCAGGGTCCCGGATGATAACCATATTAGTCCATCCATCTAGGCCAGGGGCACATGATGATTTTACCTTTTGGATAATGTTGAAAACATCATCCTTATATCACCCATATAAGATTTACAAGTAATACATTTAAGTAAGTCAGGCCAATCAAATAACAAAACACCAAACACATCTCTTTTAATCTATGTCTATTGGTTGTTTTTTTGTTGCTCTAATAATTTTTATTTTGATGTTTTCCTCCACTTCTTCTTTAGAAAGAAGGGTGAGATACCCATCCACACCCCACTGACACTGCATGTCCACACTCCAACACTTCCAGTTCTTACCCATAATTACCGCTGTCGAATTATTTGGGCATTCAGTTTTACCCTTCAACTCACCTAAAGTGAAGTTGTTATTTGCTCCAATCACAAGTCGTCCCATTGGATAGCTACATCCAATTTTAATTGCTGGTCTACAGATCACAGTATATCCATCAATAACAATTTAATTCAGAAGCCATGCGTCCTGCAACATAAAACAGAGCACTTCAAGTCCCTTATTATTACATATAAAATGTTTATGGCCCTATGCATTCCATTAAATCATCCTCAATAAATTAGGCCCAATGCTAGGGACTTTGCTGCGTATATGGTTGCAACACCCCATGGAACCAAGCCCATTGATGTCACCATTCACTCCAAAGGACTTGAATACTTCTGAATAAAACTGCCTGCCATGCTTTTTTACTAACACTCTTAAAATGATTACATTCAGCATCATTTTTCCCATGTTCCATATGGTGGTGGCATGGCTCCATATGTAAATCTTAACCCATCTTAAGCAATAACTGCACATGTTCCATGATCAAGTTTCCAACATAACATGTTTTGCAATTAGCACGTGTTGTATTTCCCTCTAACTGCTAAAGGATCTCAATCTAATCAAAATCTTGAGTGGTGATAATGCATAAACAGGAGATAATATGCATCAACAATAGGGCCATCGAGTGATTCAGAGGTAAAATATCTTTGGTTGGAAACAGTTCATAGACAATAAAGGAAACAGTCTTATTGATCATCCTCTATGTTGTAACAGGTTCAACCATGTCATTTCCATGTATCACACTTTCGGACAGGCATAGAGGTATATCAGATGGTGGCATGTCAGCCACAGTTGCAACAGTTCTTTAGCCGTCTGCAAACCATCATCCAGAATAGCAATTGCTCTGACATCTGATTGTCCTATATTTCCACATGTACCCTGTAACTCTTTGCAGTTTTAAACAATTTAGTGCATTGTTTCTTAAGCTTCTCTGGATTCATCAGTCTTAATACAGACACATCTGGAGATTCTTTCAGAGTATATTTTTTGGAGTCTTCCACAATTATATGTCTACCCTTCCTCATTTTCCTGACCTTTAATCCCCCTTGACACTTTTAGTTCCCGTAGGATACACTGCTTTTTTTCTGGCAGCTTTTAATACTAATGTTACAGAGGGGAAAATTATATGATACAGAGGTGACAACCACAGGCAATGTCTTCCTGGGCCTCCTCGGGTAGATTATCAATAACCTCGGTTCCCTCCTTATGGGCTGAAGAGATGTGACTTATCTGCATTACTACAGTTTTTCTTGTTAATTACAGGTTACAATAATTAATTTTTGAAACAATACAATCCAAAATGGTATGTTTTAAAAAAAGATGTGTTCAGATACAATATCTTTACTTTATTTGAAGAGAGCATTCAAGGTAAGATCCATCATGAATGGTGATGCCACCAAGGTGTCAGAAGGGTTGGAACCCTGAATCCTACGGCTGCTGTTTACTTACACATCAAGTGAAGGTGTGGTCTTCAAACTATTGTTTAACAATGAGCCATGCAGACATACCCAGCTTCCAGCCCACTAAGAGAGCTCTCACATTTACGTATCACGCAAACCCTGTTTTTCATGCTGAAGACTGTATTACATGACTAGAAGGCAATTATTATCAATGGGTGTTGACACTCTGGTTTCATTATCCAACTTTCACCCATTAACACTTCCAACACTGTGGTTTGATTTTGTTACTTGTGGGAAGTAAGCAGTAATCTTACAACAACTTGTATTACCAGGTGAATTCTGCATTTAAGACTGCTGCTCTGCTGTATTTGTGTCAAATCTAATAGATGTTACCAGCTGGGATTGCATTCCCATTGTTTTTGCAGTGCACAGATTGTAAGTGATGTACCAGGGCCAACTTCACAAATCAATCCAACCAAGATTAAAATAGTTACAGAGTCAGTGTTACCAAAATCAATATTGTAGTCCCACCTCAAATGAGGTAATGCTTCAATTTTCCATGGTTTTACCATCAGGAGATTTCAGAAGAATGTTCAGATACAAATCCACCACTGAAAAGGAACACCATCCACCAACCGCAGGGCTATGGTACAAGACAGGCTCCAAAAACTAGCACCATACTTGAGCTATGGCACGGTGGGCTAGTTTAACTACTTTAGTCAAGTGTGTAGGGGTGGAGAAGCCAGAAATCCAGTCAGGGTAGCCAAATTCCACAAACTGGTGACTCCATAGAAAAGTAGCTGCAGACTGGCACCAATGCTTAGCATTGCTCTTCAGAGGTACCTGTATAAATACATTAATGTATTGTATAACTATTTCTGGATTTTTCGTCACATGAAATAGTCTCCAGTATTGTATCCTTAATCAAATGTCATTAATGCTATTGCCTGATGTTATCTGTTAAAACAAATATGCATATAGTTCCCCTTTTGAAATTGTTAAAGCAGATAACAATTAAGTATAGCTCACACAGAATGGATGATGCATGCTACCTGGCTGGTTAATTGCAAACCATGCTCACTTCATCAATATGCTTTGGGTTGGGACACAGCCAAAGGCCTCTACCACTATTTATAGAAACTACATTGATCATTAATGCCAAAAAGATGAGCTTTAAGTTAATGATGTCGTGAACATTAATGAATAGCTCCGAGTATGGATCTAAACACATTGAAGAACAGAAGAAACAATCATGAATATCAAAGAAGAGCTGATCAGTCACCAGAGACCAGAATTATCTGTATCTTTCATATGTTACCCTCATATTTTGATACAGTGGTCTGTTCCACTCTCCTTCAGAGGTTAAAAGCAACTTCTGAAATGGGGATCATGACACTTCCATGCAATGGTCCAAGTATTTCCTTTCCAAGGTTAATCAGTGTGTCAAATTAAGCACTTATGAAGTCCATCCATGTCAGCTTCAACATGTTCCTGCACACACATACGAATGACACACAGATCAACATCAAACAACCTCACAATGTCAGTAGCCTTTAGTATACTACCTCATTCAGGTTCAATATTGGTTGCAGCTAAATGGTCACATATAAAGGACTCCAAAACCATGATCATGTTACCCACAATCAATATCCATTTATAACTTGCATATAACTGGTCCCCATTCTTTGGCATCCCACCTACTGCATCAAAATGTGCATGCAATTTAGATGTCATCTTTAATTCTGATATCTGATTCAATCTTCATTTTAAATGGGCCTGCAAGAACATTTACTTCCCTTTTTAGGATGGATTTCTAAACTAGGCCCTGGTGGACAGAGTTTAGGAGGCCACCCTAGTTATAGTGAAGAGGGTACACAGGGAGTTTAGCCAAACCCAGTCAAGGTAACCGTGGCAAATGGTCAAGGCTCCTTCTCAGGAAGGTGGGCGGGGTCAGCGGTCCACAATGAGTTAGCACAGTGAAATATACAATGATTACACTTAGAAAGTAAGTACACAAATACTATATTCATCATAGATTCAAAAACAAGCTATGGAAAATGAATCAAGCAGATAATACAGCACTCTAAATATAAAACATATACACAGTCACAGGTAGTTAATGCAATGCATATACATTACCCTAATACCTGCAAGGGAAAGGTAAGTAATTTGGCAATAGTGTCAACAGTCCACAGGAGTGGGAGCCCTAACTTTATAAGTCCACCCCTAAGCTGAATGGGGCCTTGTGCCCAGAAGTTCGAAAAAGTTCCTCTAAAGTTGGGATAATGTTAGGAAATGTTCCTGTGGGTGTTAAGATTGCTCCAGAAGTATTTCAAAGAGATGTATAGGTAAGAAAATTACTTTTCCTGGCTTCTAGGATAAATCAAAGTTCTTCACAAACTTTATAATGGAAGAAGGAGGGGCACCAGTAAGTATTGCGACTACTCATTACCCTTACTCTGATTTACCCAAAGGACTTGACAGGTAGAATGGTGGTTGCTGGAGGTAGGTTTTCATGCCATTGGATCCAGTAGAAGGTGCCCAGGAGCTGCCGGTGCAAGCAATGTTCTGGTTGGTTCTAGGAGCTGAGTGTAACCCTTTCCAGTGGAGAAATACAGCAGGCACAAATGCAGGATTCTTCAGGACGCTCTACCAGATGGGTGATGGCCAGTTCCAGAAACACTCACTCCATATGAGCAAAAGCAGACATCTCAGTAGTCAAAAAACAAAGGAAGCCTTCCAGATCAGGACCCGTTGATGATGGGATGCTGAAACTGGGCAGAAAGGTGACTTGTAGGTCTGGCTGGAAACCCCCGAAGGTCTGAACCAAAACACGGAATGCAATGCTTATAGCACAGTAGCTCAAAACAGAGCTAGTTAGTCCACCGGGTGGTCAAGGGACACTTCTGAAGGCACCAGGCTGCAGGATTATGCGAAGACATAGAGACTGGTTGGTCCCACCAGTCCAAAGGCTCGAAGCACCAGCAAGCATCTTCTGAGATCAGGTAGTTCAGCAGGTGTTCACCGGGACAGCAGCAAGAATGGTCACCATGCCTTTTCAGTATTTGTCCTCGAGTCTTCCATCATCTGCACAGCTACACAGAATATTTGGTTCCTCTTACGATCTACTGGAAGGGCTGCAGGATTCCTCTTCTTATGCTAAACTCAGGTGAGTGATCAAAACCAGCCCTCTAATTGAAATATCTGTACTGCACATGCGCACCAGCAGTGGGCCAGTCTGAGACCACTGTGAGGCTGACTCATGCATGCACACTAAACATACTGTCACTAGTACGTGGATTGGGACCAGACAGTCCTAGCCCACTTCCTGAGCACATACACACATGGCATGCACTAGCCGCGAAAACCACTGCTTTTCCGTGCAAATGCATGACCATAAAAGGGAAAACCTGACCTGAGAAGTAAGGAAGAAGGACAAAGGGCAAAATGGCCAATGAACAAGCGAACAATCCTTGGAGCATGTCTTTCTTTGTACACTAGCCACAGTTAGTAGCCAAACGCGGCACACACAAATGATCTAATTAAAAATATAGCACACATAATAAAAATGTAACTGCTTCCACCAGCTTGTCTTTAGGCACATTCAAAAGTAACCAAATACGCCATTAGTGTAAGTCTAGGATGATACAAAAGTATCCCTGTGCACTTCACTGAAAGATGCAGTGTGCAATGAAAACATTACCAAAACATGTCAAAAGACACAAGGGAAAAACAGTTTCCCAGTACTGACATCTGAGGACTTCACTTATCTGTAAAAGTTCTGGACAAGGTGTAAAACAAAAGCAAAAAGTGTGTGGGTCCATACAATATGGAGGAAAATGTGCCTAAAAGAGATACTTTCCTAACATCCCTCTTTTACTGCAGCTACACAACATTGACTTTCAACATTGCAGATGTTGTTCAGAGTGTTTCAAGAGAGATTACGATGGTCTCCCTAGCAAGCTTCAAAACAGCCAACTGCTGCTGCTAGTGCCAGGATTTGCATGAGAATAACAGACCATGGGCCTCATCACGACTTGGGCGGTAAATGTGGCGGATTATCCGCCGGACCTAATTAGCGCTAACGCCAAGGCCCCCGGCGGATAATCCGCCAGATCACGAGTCATCGTGCACACGCCCCGGTCCATGGCGTTAGCGCGAATAGCACGAACCCTTAAATCCGGCGCACCGTGCGCTACCGCCATGTCGCGCTCATAGCGCACGCTATGAGGGCGCGCCCTTTTAGCGAGCGGGAAACACGTAACCGCCAGAACGGGAAATAAAGCGGCGGCCATCTTTGAAATCACAATCCGTCGGATATCACAGCTACTGGAAGCCATCCATGCGATCCAAGGCTGGAAAATGTCTCAGGAGCGCACTAGGGGCAAGTCTGCACTGGACAGGGTGAGGAAACCCAAGTTCAGTGATCAGGAGCTCGAGGTACTTGTTGAGGAGGCACTCATATACCATGATGAGCTGCAGCAGTGGAAAACCAGTGCCCAGCGCAGAGGCCAAATATGGCGATCCATCGCCCAAAGGGTCAATGCTGTGGGGCGCGAGCCCCGGGATGGTGAGGACTGCCGCAAGCGGCTGAATGACCTGCGTGTGCGAGTATGTGGCATCCTGTCACAGCACAGGAGTGCAAGCAGGAGAAATGGAGGAGGCCCACCACCACCCCCACCGGACCTCACACCATGGGAGGAGAAATTGACGGCCCTGATCGACGTCGGAACCATCGAGGGCATTGGTGGAGTGGAGGCAGGGACTGGCATCAACCCAACGGCAGGTGAGTCCCATCCCCCAATACATGCAGCTGAATGAAAGTGAAGACATGTGTCTGAGGCACTGCATACACCCATAAGTGAGGCCCACATCCCTAGAACATGCACTCAAGATTAAGCCTTGAATACAATCAGTGCAATTGATGATTGTGGACTTTTAGAACTAAACTACTAGAAGACATTGTTTGTATAATTTGAATATATTGTGATGTGTACGTGAATTTGTATCATTGATTGTACTTTACAATAGTCACTTTTGTGGTGGGATGCACTAGTCACTTTATAAAGCACAGGTCACTTTCTGATGCTTTTAAATTGAAGTTTTTAAGATATATTGAATTACTAAAATACTAAAAATGTATGTGCTCCGATATTAAGGTTGAATTTTCCTTGATAATTAGGCACTCCTGTTGAGTTGGAGCATTAGTAGGAGATAGCACACATTAGGAACCCCTACAGTTTGACCGGCATAGAGACTGAGAGGTTGTGAGCTTTATATTGTGTCTGTTTTATATAAACCAAGTTTGCCCTACAACCTCCCTTCTTTCTCTCTGGTGTCCCTTAGAGTTAGTTACATGTTAAGCATTCTATACTTTGTTCCATGAATGAGATTGTCATATTCAGTTTGCTCAACAGGTCTCTGCTGGAGCAATTCACGGGGGTATCTGATTTGATATTTGATTTATATTGCGCCGATACACAAGTGTTTCAGGGTGCGACGAGGCAAGAGAGGGGTACAAGGTAGGAAAAAACACTGATCTTACTAGGCCCAATGACATTGAGAATGCGCATGTGACAGAGGAGAGGGAAGGGGGGAAGTGCAAGGGGTAGGGGAGGAGTGGAAAGTGCTGAACATGTAATCAAAACAACAACAGGTAGTGCGGCCAGGAGGTGGCAAGTGCAAGAATAAGGCACAGACAACCGGTGTCTAATAAGTGCAGGAAGGGGACTGTGGGGTTGCAGATACAGACCCAAGTGCAAGGGTTGCCAGGAGGCAGTGCGGTTATGTGGCTGGGTGGGCAGGGATCTGGGCCGAAATAAGGAGGGTCACCAGGTGCCCAGTGCTGAAACAGTCAGCGATCAACAGGGGAGAGGAAGAGCGAAGGCAGAAGCAAAGAGGAAGATCTTGAGGTGCTTCTGGAACCAAACATGGTTCTCCTCAAGTTTCAGAGAGGCAGGGAGGCTGTTCCAGAGCGAGGCCCCAGCCAAAGAAAGAGATCTACCCCCAACTTGTTGTCTGGAGTAGCGACTGACCGTGAGGGAGTTGGAGGTGGAGGTGCAGCAAAGAGCTTGAGTAGGAAGGTATTTCCTAAGGGAGAGTTGAAGATATTGTGGACCCAAGCCCCAGATGTCCTTGTGGATAATGCAAAGGGTCTTAAATGTAATCCTTGAAGCCACTGGGAGCCAATGCAGAGATTTCAGGGCTGGAGGGATGCAGGCCAAGGACAAGTCTTGCAGTCCTGTTCTGGAAAAGTTGCAGAGGGCGGAAAGTAGTAGAAGGCAGATTTAGAAAGAGGCTGTTGCAATAGTCCAGCCTAGAGAGAACCAGAGCTCTAGAGGCAGTGAGCTTCTGGGGGAAGGAGAGGAAAGGAAGAATACCTCTGAGGAGGTGCAGTTGGTAGTTTGACTTCTTAGAGATGTCAGAAATGTGTGGAGATAAGGAAAGACTGGAGTCGAAGGTGACCCTGTGGTTCTGAGCCCCACAGGTCAGAGCAGGGAGAGGGCCAAAGGAGGCCGGCCAGAGAGTGACAGGAAATGAAGGTGCAGGAGTGCTGGCATTAAGGCAGAGGTTGTTGGTGGCACACCACTCCTGGATTGCAGACAAATAGTCAGAGATGAGGGAGGGAGAAGAGGAGTGTCATCCACATAGCACTGAAAATTGGAGCAGAGAGCAGCAATGCAGTGGGCGAGGGGTACCAGGTATTGGTTGAAAAGCCAGGGAGAGAGGTTAGACCCCTGGGGAACATCGCAAGTGGAGAGTGCGATAGAGGAAAGGAATGACCCAAGTTGGACCTTGGAAGGTCGATTGGAGAGGAAATAGGTCAGTCAGGTCAGGGCTTAATCAGTGATACACAGGTTATTACGGAGGCGGTTGAGCAGGATGTAATGGTTGACCATGTCAAAGGCAGAAGAGAGATCAAGTAGGATGAGGACAGAGGGGAGATTAGAATCAAGGTTAGCGAGCAGGTCTTCACGGATGTTCAGGAGAGCAGTTTCCATGCTTCTGACTGCTCTGAAGCCAGATTGATGGTCATGGAGACAACTAACAGAATCAGTGTGAAGATTAAGCTGGGAGATGGCCAGCTTTTCCAGGAATTTGACCGGGAAAGGAGTGATAGAGATTGGGCGATAGTTAGCCTTGCAGGAGGGGTCAGCAGTGGGTTTCTTGAGAAAAGGGTGCACAAGAGAGTCTTTCAGAGAGTACGGACAGGCTCCACATGCAAATTAGTGGTTGCAGAAGTCATCCAGGGCAGGGGCGAGGGTGTCAATATGGTCCTTGATGGATTTGGACGTACAGGGAAGAACCTGTTTTGATGAGACTTTCATAGATCAGACTTGTCTGGAAATGTTGTCAAGGGTGAAAAGGAAGAGAAAGGGGGAGGAGAGGTGGCTGCAGTGGGGCCAGAGGTAGCAGAGAGAAAAGAGGGAAGAGGAGGAGAGGAGAGGACAAGAGCGTGAATAGGATGTCCTTGGTTTTAGAGATGAAATGAGAGGCCAGGGCCATGCAGAGGGCCTGGGAGGGGACAGGAGAAGTAGAGAAAACGGCAGGAATGGCCAGCTCCTGGCAGATTTGAAAGAGTTTGACCGAATTGTTAGCTGCTGCAGGGATGCAGGCTGGGATGTGAGCTCTTTTCTTAGTGCAGACAGAGAGCCGTATTGCCTTTGTAGCAGGTGGCAGGCCAGTTTGTCAGAGGATGCATAGGATGCACTTGGTTTCGGGCTTCAAGCGGATCCTCATGACAGGGGTAAGCACATCGAGAGTGTCAGAGATAGCAGAGTGGAGCTTGGAAAGGGCAGTGTCAGAATAAGAGTCAGGCAGCGGTGGAGGGGGGGGGGAGAAAGTGGCAGCAAAAGCCTCAACTGACACATGCTTTATGGGCCGGATGGGCGAGAAGGTGGGTGGCAGTGCTGGAGTAGGCCTGACCTGCGGGGTAGAGAGGGAGAGATGGGAGGAAATGAGAACGCGATCGCTCCAAGAGAGAGAAGTGGTGACATAGTTAGAGAGGGGCAGGTCAGAGGAGATGAGAACATCCAGGGTGTGCCCTGCCAGAAGGAGTTGGGCCAGAGGGAAGAATAGAAAGAGAGAGAGAGTCGCAGAGGTCGCGAAAGAGTAAAGACGAGGGACAGGAAGCATCCAGGTGGATATTGAGGTCTCCAAGTTGGAGGAGTTGAGTAGTCGTGGCCAGGAGGGAGGAGTAGAGGTCAGCACACTTGGAGAGGAAAGAGTTAGTCGGACCAGGTGGCCGATAGATAGTAGCAATGGTGAGAGAGTGGCTGGGAGAGAGAGCCTACAGACAAGGCATTTGAAGGAGGAGTAGGCCCGTGTAAGAATCACAGAGGTAGGAATCCACTCCGACAAGATCAAGGCTACACCCCCACTGGAACAGTTGGATATGGGCGTGGAGAGGATCTTGTAACCATCAGGGAGGAGAGTGTCAACCCTCATGACAGAGATGGCCGTGAACCATGTTTCGGTGAAACCGAGGACATCAAGGTTGAGTGCTTTCGGGGGTTGGCATATGTCAGAGGAGTATTTGGCAGGCGAGTGAGGGTTGAGAGTGGCAATATGGAGAAGCCTGAGAAAGGGCAGAGGAGGTAGGAGGAGAGGCAAGATAGCCGAGGGTGAGAAAGCAGGTGCCAGAAGAGAGGCAGAGGATGGGGCAAGGAAGCTGAAAAAAGAGAGAGAAGGGATAGCGGGATTGGAAAGGAAATTGATAAGGCATGGGAAGCATCTATTAAAGAGGAGGAGGTTGGACTGAGGGATTTGGACCAAGACGGTAGCATTGAGGTACACATTAATGATAACCTTAGAGGAGTGGAAGTAGGCCAAGAGGACCTCCCACCGGGTAACACTATTAATGGCAGAGGAAGAGACAGGAGAGAGCACAGAGACCATATGAAGGGTCCATAGGTCAGGCAAAGTAACCACAAAGAGGTTGTCGGTGAGGGTCTGTCTGGAGGAAGAGCTGATGTATGTATCCAGGATGGGAGGCCTGGGTTTGAGACCAGGATATCCTTTTTGAACTTCTTCCTACCAGACTTAGTAAAGAGGGTAGGATAGTCAATAGTGAAACAGATGGAGAAGATAAGAGAAACAGAGAGTGCCATAGATTAAATGGAAGAGGAAGGGGAGGAGCAGAAGGAGGGGTGCAAGCAAGGGAGCGAGAGTATAGGACATAGGAGCAAGAAGGATGAAAGCACAAAGCAGTCACTGGGCACAGCCAAAAACAGGATTAATGGGCAGATGTAAAACACAGTGGAACCACAAGGCACAGCCAAAAAGAGAAATTAGCAGGCAGATGTAAAACACAGTGGGGCCACTAGGCTAGCCAAAAACTGAATTAGCGGGCAGATGTAAAACACAGTGGGGCCACTAGGCAAAGCCACAAACAGAAATTAGCAGGCAGGTGTAAAACATATTGGAGCCACTAGGCACAGCCAAAAACAGAAATTACCAGTCAAATGTAAAACACAGTGGGGCCACTAGGCCAGCCAAAAACAGAAATTAGCAGGCAGGTGTAAAACATATTGGAGCCACTAGGCACAGCCAAAAACAGAAATTACCAGTCAAATGTAAAACACAGTGGGGCCACTAGGCCAGCCAAAAACAGAAATTAGCAGTCAGATGTAAAACACAGTGGAGCCACTAGGCACAGCTCGCAATGTTAGGGGTGGATGTCCGAGGGAGGCAAATGTGGGGGGAAGTCAAAGGTGTAGAAGTAAATCCTAGCAGAGCAGTTTAACCTGTGTGGCAGGAGTGATGATGTCCACAGTGGCCTCAAAGGCGTGCAGGGTCATCACAGCCACCATGTGTTGAAGTGGGGTGTAGGGGCAGACCCAAGACCTGGCCAGGCCGTGGACAGGGAGCAGACAGGGGCCTTCATTGTAGGCCTTTGAGGAAGGGCCGGCTCCCGCCTCCCGGAACCACTTATTGGCTAATAAGGAAACAAGTAACCAATAGAGGGGGCACAGGCAAAAGGCTACCAGTACAGCAAGGAAAAAGATGCAGCCATCTTGCAGGTAGACATGACCAGCAGGGCCAGTGGGCAATGGAAGGAGAAAGCCCTTTTTTCAGGCATCCACTTCACTTTAGATGCTGAACTACACATGTGTCGGAATTTGCTGGAAATGCACTCAAAATTCGAATAACATCATATTCATGATGCTGGGACCTGTGGGCAATGCTGCAGGAGCCAGGATGGCTTACCTTCTGAGTAAGCAGTCTGGGAGCAGGCGTCGTGTGAGCAGAAGCAAGGGAGCGCGAGGATCAGGTATTGCAGTTGAAATGAATGAAAGATGAAGAGATCTGTAGAATACAACAAAGGAGGGTTCAATCCTGGGTACTGTGAGAAACATGAGGGTATTCTCCCAGGTAGACCTCAGGAGTCCCTTATTCAGGTTGCCAGGGAAGGGCTGGCAATCTCAAATCCCAAACCCTAGCTGTGGACGAACGAGGGAGGATCGCCTGGATAGGGGAACCAGGGGGTATGTTTGGGGAAATGCCCTATGTGAGACACAGTATTGTACCAAAGGAGGAGAGGGCAGCAAGATACCTAAGTCCTTTATAGGCTGTAATACCTCTACCCTCTTCCCACCGTTAAACCCCTGCCATACAAATATAACAAATACCCTAGAATCCTAACTGCAGTTACATCCATAAACCACCTCTCTCAGAATCCCTGCTTTTCCCCATTTTACCCGAATACTCCCAGTTATTCTCTTTCCTATCCCTCTGATTATCATTTCCTGCATTCCCAATCTGCTCAAACCAAACACTACTGTTCCCTCAAACCCCCTTGTTTATCTCATGATCATAATCCTGATCACTCTCGTTTTCTTCACAAACCCAACCAATCTCATTATTCTGAATTTACCCAAGCCTCTACGATGAGAACCATAATCCCATAAAACACCTCTTCATCTCTATACCACATAGTATATTCCAAAATACCCCCACCCCCTTTTTTGATACAAATACCTTTGCACAACATGAAAGACAACGGACTAACACCAGAGCTGTTTAACTGACACGTCCCAATACAAGGGTCAGACAAAGTCAGGCAATTGACCAGAACTACACACATCTGATGGCCTTTTTCCTTCCCCATTTAGATAAAAGGTGGAGCACGAGAGCACAGTACGAGCAAGGCAGACTGCACCGCCTGAGGGCTAACTCAGCACAGCAGTTCAATAGGAGGTGAAAGACGATGAATACCAAATGTTTGACAAGGAGAGATGTGACCTTGCCCTTTCCAAGCCCGGCGCGTGAAACCTCTGCAATCGGAAACATACGACCACGAACAAAGGCCAGCGTGTGTTGCAGCAGATATTTACAGTGCACAAGACCCTCCTCTGCTGATAGAGAAGAAAGCCAAGTGGTTCATCACAGTCGGTGAGTCGAGGGGAGAGTCGATAAGAAACTGAACTGTGTTGAATCAAAAGTAGCGAGAGCTGACTGGAACTTTGAAAGGAAGTATTGAGAAAAGAGGGGGGAAACCCGTAACAGAGGCAACCGGCACCACGTGGGTGCTCACGCAGAAACCTCTGGGTGATTACCTGATGATAAGAGACTACCATAACCAGAAGACCTTGGGAAGAGACAAAGAGAGGTAAAAGTACTCATTCAGGGGTCTTGTAAAATCCTCTGTTCCTTCAAAAGGCTTTGACCGACTGATGATTATGAAAGAAAGGGAAATTAATCCTGCATGGTGAAAACTAGTATATGAACTGTTTGTTAAAAAGTTAGCATGAGTTAACCTGGCAGAGGGATGCTAATGAGAAGTGGGGAAATCTGAAGTCCCATAGTGTACTTTTTGTTAAAGGTTGGCAAGAGTGAACCTGGTGGAGCGATGCTAACGTGACGGGGCAAAGTCTAAATTCCCATAGTGAACTGTCTTTTAGAAGTTGGTGAGAATTGACCCGGCAGAGGGACGCTAACAACCAGAATAGCGCGTTAAGCAAAGTGAACCCGACCAAAAGGTGTCTACGGTGAACTATCTGTAAAAGTTGGCGAGAGTGAACCTGGCAGAGGGAATCCGACAGTCAGAGGCAAAGCCTTTTACTGCAGCTACACAACATTGACTTTCAACATTGCAGATGTTGTTCAGAGTGTTTCAAGAGAGATTATGATGGTCTCCCTAGCAAGCTTCAAAACAGCCAACTGCTGCTGCTAGTGCCAGTATTTGCATGAGAATAACAGACCATGGGGCCTCATCACGACTTGGGCGGTAAATGTGGCGGATTATCCGCCGGACCTAATTAGCGCTAACGCCAAGGCCCCCGGCGGATAATCCGCCAGATCACGAGCCATCGTGCACGCGCCCCGGACCATGGCATTAGGGCGAATAGCACGAACCCTTAAATCCGGCGCACCGTGCGCTACCGCCATGTCGCGCTCATAGCGCACGCTATGAGGGCGCGCCCTTTTAGCATGCGGGAAACACGTAACCGCCAGAACGGGAAATAAAGCGACGGCCATCTTGGAAATCACAATCCGTCGGATATCACAGCTACTGGAAGCCATCCATGCGATCCAAGGCCGGAAAATGTCTCAGGAGCGCACTAGGGGAAAGTCTGCACTGGACAGGAAACCCAAGTTCAGTGATCAGGAGCTCGAGGTACTTGTTGAGGAGGCACTCATATACCATGATGAGCTGCAGCAGTGGAAAACCAGTGCCCAGCGCAGAGGCCAAATATGGCGATCCATCGCCCAAAGGGTCAGTGCTGTGGGGCCCGTGCCCCGGGATGGTGAGGACTGCCGCAAGCGGCTGAATGACCTGCGTGTGCAAGTATATGGCATCCTGTCACAGCACAGGAGTACAAGCTGGAGAAATGGAGGAGGCCCACCACCACCCCCATCGGACCTCACACCATGGGAGGAGAAATTGATGGCCCTGATCGACGTCGGAACCATCGAGGGCATTGGTGGAGTGGAGGCAGGGACTGGCATCAACCCAACGGCAGGTGAGTCCCATCCCCAAATACATGGAGCTGAATGAAAGTGAAGACATGTGTCTGAGGCACTGCATACACACATAAGTAAGGCCCACATCCCTAGAACATGCACTCAAGATTAAGCCTTGAATACAATCAGTGCAATTGATAATTATGGACTTTTAGAAATAAACTACTAGAAGACATTGTTTGTATAATTTGAATTTATTGTGATGTGTACGTGAATTTGTATCATTGATTGTACTTTACAATAGTCACTTTTGTGGTGGGATGCACTAGTCACTTTATAAAGCACAGGTCACTTTCTGATGCTTTTAAATTGAAGTTTTTAAGATATATTGAATTACTAAAATACTAAAAATGTATGTGCTCCGATATTAAGGTTGAATTTTCCTTGATAATTAGGCACTCCTGTTGAGTTGGAGCATTAGTAGGAGATAGCACACATTAGGAACCCCTACAGTTTGACCGGCATAGAGACTGAGAGGTTGTGAGCTTTATAGTGTGTGTGTTTTATATAAACCAAGTTTGCCCTACAACCTCCCTTCTTTCTCTCTGGTGTCCCTTAGAGTTAGTTACATGTTAAGCATTCTATACTTTGTTCCATGAATGAGATTGTCATATTCAGTTTGCTCAACAGGTCTCTGCTGGAGCAATTCACGGGGGTATCTGATTTGATATTTTATTTATATTGCGCCGATACACAAGTGTTTCAGGGTGCGACGAGGCAAGAGAGGGGTACAAGGGAGGAAAAAACACTGATCTTACTAGGCCCAGTGACATTGAGAATGCGCATGTGACAGAGGAGAGGGAAGGGGGGAAGTGCAAGGGGTAGGGGAGGAGTGGAAAGTGCTGAACATGTAATCAAAACAACAACAGGTAGTGCGGCCAGGAGGTGGCAAGTGCAAGAATAAGGCACAGACAACCGGTGTCTAATAAGTGCAGGAAGGGGACTGTGGGGTTGCAGATACAGACCCAAGTGCAAGGGTTGCCAGGAGGCAGTGCGGTTATGTGGCTGGGTGGGCAGGGATCTGGGCCGAAATAAGGAGGGTCACCAGGTGCCCAGTGCTGAAACAGTCAGCGATCAACAGGGGAGAGGAAGAGCGAAGGCAGAAGCAAAGAGGAAGATCTTGAGGTGCTTCTGGAACCAAACATGGTTCTCCTCAAGTTTCAGAGAGGCAGGGAGGCTGTTCCAGAGCGAGGCCCCAGCCAAAGAAAGAGATCTACCCCCAACTTGTTGTCTGGAGTAGCGACTGACCGCGAGGGAGTTGGAGGTGGAGGTGCCGCAAAGAGCTTGAGTAGGAAGGTATTTCCTAAGGGAGAGTTGAAGATATTGTGGACCCAAGCCCCAGATGTCCTTGTGGATAATGCAAAGGGTCTTAAATGTAATCCTTGCAGCCACTGGGAGCCAATGCAGAGATTTCAGGGCTGGAGGGATGCAGGCCAAGGACAAGTCTTGCAGTCCTGTTCTGGAAAAGTTGCAGAGGGCGGAAAGTAGTAGCAGGCAGATTTAGAAAGAGGCTGTTGCAATAGTCCAGCCTAGAGAGGACCACAGCGCTAGAGGCAGTGAGCTTCTGGGGGAAGAAGAGGAAAGGAAGAATACCTCTGAGGAGGTGCAGTTGGTAGTTTGACTTCTTAGAGATGTCAGAAATGTGTGGAGATAAGGAAAGACTGGAGTCGAAGGTGACCCTGTGGTTCTGAGCCCCACAGGTCAGAGCAGGGAGAGGGCCAAAGGAGGCCGGCCAGAGAGTGACAGGAAATGAAGGCGCAGGAGTGCTGGCATTAAGGCAGAGGTTGTTGGTGGCACACCACTCCTGGATTGCAGACAAATAGTCAGAGATGAGGGAGGGAGAAGAGGAGTGTCATCCACATAGCACTGAAAATTGGAGCAGAGAGCAGCAATGCAGTGAAAAGCCAGGGAGAGAGGTTAGACCCCTGGGGAACATCGCAAGTGGAGAGTGCGATAGAGGAAAGGAATGACCCAAGTTGGACCTTGTAAGGTCGATTTGAGAGGAAATAGGTCAGTCAGGTCAGGGCTTAATCAGTGATACACAGGTTATTACGGAGGCGGTTGAGCAGGATGTAACCATGTCAAAGGCAGAAGAGAGATCAAGTAGGATGAGGACAGAGGGGAGATTAGAATCAAGGTTAGCGAGCAGGTCTTCACGGATGTTCAGGAGAGCAGTTTCCATGCTTCTGACTGCTCTGAAGCCAGATTGATGGTCACGGAGACAACTAACAGAATCAGTGTGAAGATTAAGCTGGGAGATGGCCAGCTTTTCCAGGAATTTGACCGGGAAAGGAGTGATAGAGATTGGGCGATAGTTAGCCTTGCAGGAGGGGTCAGCAGTGGGTTTCTTGAGAAAAGGGTGCACAAGAGAGTCTTTCAGAGAGTACAGACAGGATCCACATGCAAATTAGTGGTTGCAGAAGTCATCCAGGGCAGGAGCGAGGGTGTCAATATGGTCCTTGATGGATTTGGACGAACAGGGAAGAACCTGTTTTGATGAGACTTTCATAGATCAGACTTGTCTGGAAATGTTGTCAAGGGTGAAAAGGAAGAGAAAGGGGGAGGAGAGGTGGCTGCAGTGGGGCCAGAGGTAGCAGAGAGAAAAGAGGGAAGAGGAGGAGAGGAGAGGATGAGAGCGTGAATAGGATGTCCTTGGTTTTAGAGATGAAATGAGAGGCCAGGGCCATGCAGAGGGCCTGGGAGGGGACAGGAGAAGTAGAGAAAACGGCAGGAGTGGCCAGCTCCTGGCAGATTTGAAAGAGTTTGACCGAATTGTTAGATGCTGCAGGGATGCAGGCTGGGATGTGAGCTCTTTTCTTAGTGCAGACAGAGAGCCGTATTGCCTTTGTAGCAGGCCAGTTTTTCAGAGGATGCATAGGATGCACTTGGTTTCGGGCTTCAAGCGGATCCTCATGACAGGGGTAAGCACATCGAGAGTGTCAGAGATAGCAGAGTGGAGCTTGGAAAGGGCAGTGTCAGAATAAGAGTTAGGCAGCGGTGGAGGAGGGGGAGAGAAAGTGGCAGCAAAAGCCTCAACTGACACATGCTTTATGGGCCGGATGGGCGAGAATGTGGGTGGGAGTGCTGGAGTAGGCCTGACCTGCGGGGTAGAGAGGGAGAGATGGGAGGAAAGGAGAACGCGATCGCTCCAAGAGAGAGGAGTGGTGAGATAGTTAGAGAGGGGCAGGTCAGAGGAGATTGGAACATCCAGGGTGTGCCCTGCCAGAAGGAGTTGGGCCAGAGGGAAGAATAGAAAGAGAGAGAGAGTCGCAGAGGTCGCGAAAGAGTAAAGACGAGGGACAGGAAGCATCCAGGTGGATATTGAGGTCTCCAAGGTGGAGGAGTTGAGTAGTCGTGGCCAGGAGGGAGGAGTAGAGGTCAGCACACTTGGAGAGGAAAGAGTTAGTCGGACCAGGTGGCCGATAGATAGTAGCAATGGTGAGAGAGTGGCTGGGAGAGAGAGCCTACAGACAAGGCATTTGAAGGAGGAGTAGGCCCGTGTAAGAATCACAGAGGTAGGAATCCACTCCGAGAAGATCAAGGCTACACCCCCACTGGAACAGTTGGATATGGGCGTGGAGAGGATCTTGTAACCATCAGGGAGGAGAGTGTCAACCCTCATGACAGAGATGGCCGTGAACCATGTTTCGGTGAGACCGAGGACATCAAGGTCGAGTGCTTTCGGGGGTTGGCATATGTCAGAGGAGTATTTGGCAGGCGAGTGAGAGTTGAGAGTGGCAATATGGAGAAGCCTGAGAAAGGGCAGAGGAGGTAGGAGGAGAGGGCAAGATAGCCAAGGGTGAGAAAGCAGGTGCCAGAAGAGAGGCAGAGGATGGGGCAAGGAAGCTGAAAAAAGAGAGAGAAGGGATAGCGGGATTGGAAAGGAAATTGATAAGGCATGGGAAGCATCTATTAAAGAGGAGGAGGTTGGACTGAGGGATTTGGACCAAGACGGTAGCATTGAGGTACACATTGATGATAACCTTAGAGGAGTGGAAGTAGGCCAAGAGGACCTCCCACCGGGTAACACTATTAATGGCAGAGGAAGAGACAGGAGAGAGCACAGAGACCATATGAAGGGTCCATAGGTCAGGCAAAGTAACCACAAAGAGGTTGTCGGTGAGGGTCTGTCTGGAGGAAGAGCTGATGTATGTATCCAGGATGGGAGGCCTGGGTTTGAGACCAGGATATCCTTTTTGAACTTCTTCCTACCAGACTTAGTAAAGAGGGTAGGATAGGCAATAGTGAAACAGATGGAGAAGATAAGAGAAACAGAGAGTACCATAGATTAAATGGAAGAGGAAGGGGAGGAGCAGATGGAGGGGTGCAAGCAAGGGAGCGAGAGTATAGGACATAGGAGCAAGAAGGATGAAAGCACAAAGCAGTCACTGGGCACAGCCAAAAACAGGATTAATGGGCAGATGTAAAACACAGTGGAACCACAAGGCACAGCCAAAAAGAGAAATTAGCAGGCAGATGTAAAACAAAGTGGGGCCACTAGGCTAGCCAAAAACTGAATTAGCGGGCAGATGTAAAACACAGTGGGGCCACTAGGCAAAGCCACAAACAGAAATTTGCAGGCAGATGTAAAACACATTGGAGACACTAGGCACATCCAAAAACAGAAATTACCAGTCAAATGTAAAACACAGTGGGGCCACTAGGCCAGCCAAAAACAGAAATTAGCAGGCATATGTAAAACACAGTGTGGCCATTAAGCCAGCCAAAAACTAAATTAGCGGGCAGATGTAAAACACAGTGGGGCCACTAGGCACAGCCACAAACAGAAATTAGCAGTCAGATGTAAAACACAGTGGAGCCACTAGGCACAGCTCGCAATGTTAGGGGTGCAGGGTCATCACAGCCACCATGTGTTGAAGTGGGTGTAGGGGCAGACCCAAGACCTGGCCAGGCCGTGGACAGGGAGCAGACAGGGGCCTTCATTGTAGGCCTTTGAGGAAGGGCCGGCTCCCGCCTCCCGGAACCACTTATTGGCTAATAAGGAAACAAGTAACCAATGGAGGGGGCACAGGCAAAAGGCTACCAGTACAGCAAGGAAAAAGATGCAGCCATCTTGCAGGTAGACATGACCAGCAGGGTCAGTGGGCAATGGAAGGAGAAAGCCCTTTTTTCAGGCATCCACTTCACTTTAGATGCTGAACTACACGTGTCGGAATTTGCTGGAAATGCACTCAAAATTCAAATAACATCATATTCATGATGTTGGGACCTGTGGGCAATGCTGCAGGAGCCAGGATGGCTTACCTTCTGAGTAAGCAGTCTGGGAGCAGGCGTCGTGTGAGCAGAAGCAAGGGAGCGTGAGGATCAGGTATTGCAGTTGAAATTAATGAAAGATAAAGAGATCTGTAGAATACAACAAAGGAGGGTTAAATCCTGGGTACTGTGAGAAACAGGAGGGTATTCTCCCAGGTAGACCTCAGGAGTCCCTTATTCAGGTTGCCAGGGAAGGGCTGGCAATCTCAAATCCCAAACCCTAGCTGTGGACGAACGAGGGAGGATCACCTGGATAGGGGAACCAGGGGGTATGTCTGGGGAAATGCCCTATGTGAGACACAGTATTGTACCAAAGGAGGAGAGGGCAACAAGTTACCTGAGTCCTTTATAGGCTGTAATACCTCTACCCTCTTCCCACCGTCAAACCCCTGCCATACAAATATAACAAATACCCTAGAATCCTAACTGCAGTTACATCCATAAACCACCTCTCTCAGAATCCCTGCTTTTCCCCATTTTACCCGAATACTCCCAGTTATTCTCTTTCCTACCCCTCTGATTATCATTTCCTGCATTCCCAATCTGCTCAAACCAAACACTACTGTTCCCTCAAACCCCCTTGTTTATCTCATGATCATAATCCTGATCACTCTCGTTTTCTTCACAAACCCAACCAATCTCATTATTCTGAATTTACCCAAACCTCTACGATGAGAACCATAATCCCATAAAACACCTCTTCATCTCTATACCACATAGTATATTCCAAAATACCCCCACCCCCTTTTTTGATACAAATACCTTTGCACAACATGAAAGACAACGGACTAACACCAGAGCTGTTTAACTGACACGTCCCAATACAAGGGTCAGACAAAGTCAGGCAATTGACCAGAACTACACACATCTGATGGCCTTTTTCCTTCCCCATTTAGATAAAAGGTGGAGCACGAGAGCACAGTACGAGCAAGGCAGACTGCACCGCCTGAGGGCTAACTCAGCACAGCAGTTCAATAGGAGGTGAAAGACGATGAATACCAAATGTTTGACAAGGAGAGATGTGACCTTGCCCTTTCCAAGCCCGGCGCGTGAAACCTCTGCAATCGGAAACATACGACCACGAACAAAGGCCAGCGTGTGTTGCAGCAGATATTTACAGTGCACAAGACCCTCCTCTGCTGATAGAGAAGAAAGCCAAGTGGTTCATCACAGTCGGTGAGTCGAGGGGAGAGTCGATAAGAAACTGAACTGTGTTGAATCAAAAGTAGCGAGAGCTGACTGGAACTTTGAAAGGAAGTATTGAGAAAAGAGGGGGGAAACCCGTAACAGAGGCAACCGGCACCACGTGGGTGCTCACGCAGAAACCTCTGGGTGATTACCTGATGATAAGAGACTACCATAACCAGAAGACCTTGGGAAGAGACAAAGAGAGGTAAAAGTACTCATTCAGGGGTCTTGTAAAATCCTCTGTTCCTTCAAAAGGCTTTGACCGACTGATGATTATGAAAGAAAGGGAAATTAATCCTGCATGGTGAAAACTAGTATATGAACTGTTTGTTAAAAAGTTAGCATGAGTTAACCTGGCAGAGGGATGCTAATGAGAAGTGGGGAAATCTGAAGTCCCATAGTGTACTTTTTGTTAAAGGTTGGCAAGAGTGAACCTGGTGGAGCGATGCTAACGTGACGGGGCAAAGTCTAAATTCCCATAGTGAACTGTCTTTTAGAAGTTGGTGAGAATTGACCCGGCAGAGGGACGCTAACAACCAGAATAGCGCGTTAAGCAAAGTGAACCCGACCAAAAGGTGTCTACGGTGAACTATCTGTAAAAGTTGGCGAGAGTGAACCTGGCAGAGGGAATCCGACAGTCAGAGGCAAAGCCTGAAGAAATGTTTAAAAAGACATTAAGACCCATGGTGTTTCACCAAGCTCATGCGGCCTGTGATGGCTCTCCTCAGGTCCAGGGGGATTCGGATCATAATTTATTTGGACGACATGCTTTTGCTGGCCCAGAATTATCAAACTCTGTGTTCCCATCTGAAGTTTTCTCTGACCCTCTTACAAGATCTAGGTTTTGTGATAAATGTCAAAAAATCCATATTGAAGCCTACGAAATGTATCCAATTTCTGGGCTTCAATATAGATTCAAAGCTTTGCATCCTTCTTCTCCCAGTCAGCAGACTGTCCAAAATAAAGAAGGAGATTCGTCTTCTCCTCTGGTGAGGGAGGATCTCCCTCAGGCAATTAGCCAGGGTTGTGGGGATGCTGTCAGCATCCATTCAAGCTATTTTCCCTGCTCCCCTACATTACAGAGTGCTTCAGCGCCTAAAAGCCAAACATTTGCGCAAGTGTCTCTCTTATTCCCAGATGGTGGACTTGCCTCCAGAGGCTAGATTGGAGGTCCTGTGGTGGCTCAGGTACATGGAGGCCTGGAATGGCAAGGCGATCTTTGGCCCATCTCCGGACATCGTTCTGGAGTCAAATGCAAGTAGAGCGGGTTGGGGAGCCAGATTGGGTCAAATGTCCACAGGGGGGAAATGGTCGGAGTCAGAGAAACAACTGCATATCAATTGTCTAGAGTTGTTAGCGGGGTCCTTTGCTGTACGGAGTCTCCTCAAAGATCAAGGGAATTGTTGTGTTCTCCTCCGCAAGGACACCATCTCTGCGGTAAGATACATCAATCACCTGGGGGTTACCAGGTCCAAGGTCCTGGCGGATCTGGCAAGAGAGTTGTGGCATTTTTGCCTCGACAGGGATATTCTATTGAAAGCAGAATACCTCCCAAGCGTCAGCAACGAGATTGCAGATTGGAACTCTAGGCACCTGCAAGACAGGAAATCTTTTTGCCCTCATAGCGTCCCTCTGGAGTCCCCTGAAGATAGACTTGTTTGCCTCGAGGCTAAATTGTCAAGTTCCCAAGTTGTACAGTTGGAGACCGATCCGTTAGCTCTAGCCACCAACGCTTTCCTACAGAACTGGTCGGATCAGTTGGGATATGCCTTTCCTCCCTTTGCCATGATAGCTCGGGTTCTGGTCCAAGTTCGCAGACAAGCGGTGTCTCTGGTTCTGGTTACCCCCTTTTGGCCCTCTCAGGTTTGGTTCCCGGCCCTTCTGGAATTGGCAATAGATTTTCCCCGTCTTCTCCCGTTCGATCCCCAGTTGCTGGTGGATCCAGGAGGTCTCCCTCACGAGTTAGTCCTGCAGGGACACCTTGCCCTTATGGCTTGGAAGATTTCAGTTCTTCCTGGTGCTTCAGAGGACTTTCGCAAAACTCTATGTCGGTCATCAGAGACTCCTGGGTGCCCTCTACTAAATCCGGGCATTCCTCAGCATGGAACCGCTGGATTAGCTGGTGTGTGGCTAGGCACCTCAATCCCGTTTCTGCCCCTCCTGTAGAAGTGGTTCATTTTCTAATAGAGTTGTTTAAAGAGGGGAAAGCCTCCAGGACTTTTAATGGGTTTCGTTCAGCTATTTCAGCTGGTCACCTTTTGGTTAAAGGGGAGCCAGTGGGAAGGCACTTTTTGGTGCGAAGGACCCTAAAATCTATTCGGATTAAGGTTCCACCAAAACCAAAGTATTCGGTTCTTTGGGATGTTAATATGGCACTGCAGCTCTTCAGGTCCTGGCCTCCTAATGACGGTTTGTCCCTGCAACAGTTATTTGCCAAGCTTGCTATGTTACTATGTCTAGTGTGTATTAAAAGGGTCTCTGATATCAGAGCTCTGGATGTGGATAATAAGATGTTCAACCCTCAAGGGGTTACTTTCTTTATCTCACGAAGGACTAAATGCATGACTTGCTCTATATCCTATCCAGCTTTTCCTGAAGATGATAAATTATGTGTGGTCAACTGTTTGAAGTGTTTTGAGATAACAACTGCAGCTTTTAGGCCTCCCAATACTTATCAGCTGCTGATTTCCTACAGGATTTCCAGTGTCCCCTTCTACTTTAGCCAGATGGATCAAATGGATTATGCGGGAGGCGGGGGTTGACACAGCCTCTTTTGGACCCCACTCAGTCCGAGGCGCTATGGCCTCTAAAGCAGCCTTTCTAGGGGGTAGTTTGGAACAGATTTTAAAAGCAGCTGACTGGTCAAGGGAATCAACTTTTAAGACGTTTTACCATAAACGTATTGCTCATGTAGCTGTGAATGTAATGCAAGGGCTTTGAACTTGCATAATATGAGCCTCCTGTCTTGCCATAGAATACCTAATCCCCCACACTAGCGTGAGATGGGGGTTTAGATTCTATAAAAGAGAAGGAGGCGAGTATTATCCCACCCGTCCACCCTTATTGGTGTTTGATTGTTGTTTCAGCTTTCGGTTGATGGCTGCGGCTCAAGTAGAGGCGCAAGGTTCAGCTCCAAGTGGCAGAAGGATTTCGTTCTGACGTTCTCATGGGAGTTTGTTCTTCGTCTTACATGGAGAAAATGTCTGATGGTCGTGTGGAAAAACAACAGCGACAGAAAGAGGAGGAGCTGATAGAGGAATGGAACTTTATGGGACTGGCTCACAGCCCATTGGCTACCTCCGGGGCATGACCTGCCCGCCATGTTGGAATGGGTTGTTTCCCTTTGTATTGTTCATAATATTGTGTTTATTTGGAAAAAATTTCGTTTTTACAAAGTTTTTCATTCTTTGCTGCTTTGGTTCAGAGTAAAGATTGTAATGCATAATACTCGCCTCCTTGTCTTTTATAGAATCTAAACCCCCATCTCACGCTAGTGTGGGGGATTAGGTATTGTTTTGTACATATATTTAGTGATACAACTTTCTAAATGGGATGTTACTGTTCAGTTGGCCTACTAAAAACCTATGAAATTCAGCAAAACATGTTTTCTTACATGGATGGTATGGTATGGAACAAAACCTAATTCATTCACCAGTTCATGTTTCTAAAGCGACCATAACTGCACTACTGCTATCATAACACCACCATAACTCTGCTGTCACCATGCACTGCTCATAATGTCTATCCGAGGCCAGGCCAGTGGCTTCTTTACTCCCCATTGTGTGCCCATAGGCCTCTGTCCGGGGTCTGAATCCACAGAGAGAGGCCACTTGGCTTAGGGCATGGCCTTCTGACTCAGTTTAACCCCATATCATCAATGAGATACTACATTACCAACAGTCAGGCTTTCGTACTGCTCACAGTACTGAAACAGCTATGTTGGATTTGCAAACTAAAATGCTTGGCATATCATTGATAAAAGCAAGACAGGTATACTTATCCTACTTGGAGCCTTTGACCTGCTTGACCATCAGTTATTGCAGCAGGGTCTGGAGAAAATCACCAACTGTTCCAATGAGGCCATTGGCTGGTTAATGCCTTTTCTTGCTGATAGAATATCAAGAGTACACTTGGGTTGTCAGTCTAGAAATACGGATACCTCTACTTTGAGACCGCAAACTCATTTTGGTGGCCATGGGCCAACCGTCTCATGCACGATGTGACAAAATATAGGTTTTCGAGTTTGCCAATGAACGGTCATTTTGATGTAACAAGAATCGCCATTTTGTTTTCTAACCATTGCTCATTGCTTTCTGTTCCTAATGCTTCACAGTATATTTTCCACTTACACTGCTCGACTGTGAATCATTGTTGTCTGTATGTGAAAAGGACAAGGCCGCAGGGCCGTGAGGATAACAAGAGTTTGCTGAAACACAAACGTAGGCAGCGCCAGGAAGAATGCCTGGCTCCCTCCCGAATGTGGCCTTGAAGCAGAGCTGCAGGGCATTTAATCATTTCACAGCTGCCAGCCAGCCTTGTTATATGGTAGAATATGTTAGAATAATACTGCTAAAGGCTTGAATTATGCTTTTCTTACTGCCCCCCTTTGCTGAACCCGCTAGAGCGTGTCGGCTCCCAGGACGCGAATAGCATCTGATAGATAGCAAGGTCCGGAATGCAACTCTCCCTCCCGTATGTAGCTCGCTTCCAAGAACAGAAGCGCTGTGTTCTATTCAACAACTGCAAGATGCCTTCACACTCACAAATTGCAAATTGTTACTAGAATAGATGTTTGAAGGTGTCATAGTGGTCGGAGATGTCCATCATCACACCAAGTTCAAAGAAACCCAATAAAGGGGGGGTGTTAAACATGTCATAGCTGATTGTTTGATATGCATTTTGTATATATGTAACTGATGTATGTAATTCACTCTCTTGCGTCCCTCGAGGTCTAGAGATACACGTCACGGGGCGTGAGACTGAGTTGTCCAACTGAGACTTTTGCTTTGCAATAAACCCTAGCTTTGGGAATACAACCTCGTGTCTGGCGTATCTATCGTGTGTGGTGACTCGCCTTGGTTCCATAGACGTCAGGGTCCCCTAGGGGCCCCTTTCAGGGTGACACATTTTCACATGAGTCTAATATCTTCTGTGGTGTCCCCCAGGGAGCTAGCCTCTCACCACTTCTCTTTAATCTATACCTACGCCTCCTCTGTGAAGCCCTGAATAATATAAATGCTTTCTTCACCAACTATGCTGACGATACTCAGCTGGTGGTGGAATTAAGCAGGGATTATGAAAAAGACAATGGGCCTCATTATGAGTATGGAGGTAGCCATGCCCTCATGCCCTTAATAAGAGCATGGCTGCCTCCATACCGGGTTCCAGTATCGGGTTCTGTGAATGAGGAATTACCGGGTCATTCCGACCTTGGAAAACCCGGTAATTCCTCATGCACAAAACCAATCCCCATTCCCATTTGAGCCCCCATAGGGCTCAATCGGAATGGGGATGGAGCTAATAACAGGCCCGTTAATAATGGGCCCATTATTACCTCTTGGTCCCCTCGCGGGACCCGGAAAGGACATCTGGTTTTACCAGATGTCTGTTCCGGGTCCCGCTAGGGGACCTCATAATCAGGCATCCCGTAATGAACGGTACCGGTCCCGTACCAACACCCTTCATTATGAGTAATGAGGCCCAATGAAACCCTAAACAACCTTCATAATATCATCCAACTGTGGATGAATGAAAACTGGATGTGCCTGAACGGATCAAAGACCGAGTTGATGGTCTTCGGCTCCAATCAAACTAGTGCAAAATTATCTTCTGACTATTACTCATTCCTGATAAAAAAGACTCCTCCATCAAGGTAGTGAGCAGGGTCAACACCTTGGGCATGACATTAGAAGCCTCCATGTGCTTAGACACCCAAGCCTCATGTGTCAGTAAAAACTGCTCATAATATTCAAGGCTGCTAGAAGCGATTAGACCCCTACTCAACTAAACCAATTGTGCCACTATAGCTAGAGCCACCATACTCTCCCGCCTGGATTATGGTAATGCACTACTATTGAGTGCAAGCAAATAATGCTTGACAAAATATCAATGTATCCAAAACCATGCGGTAAAAAAAAGGACCAACCACATTAGTGAAGCAAGAAGAGAGCTACACTGGCTCAGGGTTGAAGACTGTGTCTTGTTTAAATAATTGACACTCACCCATAATTAGTGCAAATATGGAAAGGCTCCAGTTTACCGGAAGTCCAGAATTGTTGGCTATACACCAACCCGATCATTAAGGTCCGAGGCTCAAGAACTCATTGTAATGAATCCCCGGCTTAGGTAAAGCCTTCCTCAACCGCTCTGCCATCAGTTGGAACAAACTTTTGCTGAGTCTGAGACTTGAACCCAATCATCTAATTTTCAGAAAAAATTGAAAACCTTCCTGCTTAATGAAAACAGAACGCTAATGTAGTAAATGTTTTTCTCTGTATTGGCATCCCAAGTGTCCCATTATATACGTAGCTGGTTTAGTCCCAGCACTTTTCCGTGTCTTTCTGTTGTGCCGTGATGCCTGCTGGCTTACGGCGCATTACTGTCAGGATCCATCCCTGGAAGCTATGGCAGAAGTGGAAGTTTTCGCCACGGAGAACCTGCACTTAGCAGTCCAGTCCTCATCCAACATGGCTGCCTTTATTATTTAAGCAAGCTCCGCCCACCTCCCGGCGCGTTGTATCTGTATTGCTACTCCTAGTTGATACCAGCGCTCAGCTAAATTACTCTGTTTCGCTCTCTCTGAGTCCCTCCTGTTGTGCTACTCATACCCGCTCGTCTTACCTCTGTTTTTTTCTGCCTTTCACTACTCCCTTGTTCCGTTCTCGGCACTTCTCCGCCACTCCTTTTCAGACTTTCCCTTTTGCTTAGGCATCTTGCCTTTCGTACTAGCGGTTCGCCGCCTACCTCGCGTATCTTCGTGTTCCTCTCTGTGCCTTCGTAGATCCAACCGTTTCTGGTAAGTAGGGACTTCTTTACTTCTCCCTCTTTTCCTACCTTTCCCTCTCGGCTCGGTCCGATTTCCCCATTCCGGACTCTTCCTCCTTTCTCTCTTCCTCCATTGCTGCTCGTTGCTGCTACCTCGCCTCTTCGGATTGGTGCCGGCCTCCTTTTCCTCGAGACACCTTCACTTCGGAGGATTGAACCAACTTGCTCGATCCACTCATATCTTGGCTTCGTTACGGATCTCTCGATACCACATAAATCATTGGAGTCTCCCATTAATACCATCTCGGAAAGGCTACACAGGGTTTTTTCACCGTCCATCGGTTTTTTCCCTGTCGCGGGGCTTTGGCTCCTCGGGGCCCCCCAAGACAGGTTCCACCTCCTGTCGAGGTGGCCTCCGAGGGAGCCAGACCCTACTTGCATGACAGGAGGTCCAGAGACAAGTCTACAAAGGAAGATACCAGAACCCTTCGAAGATCCTCCAAACACTCCAAGGACAAGCAAGAGGAAGCCTCAGATGAGGAGAAGGGTGGTGACGGTGAACATTCTGACAGAATACAACGCCCAGACAGAATCATGGCTTCCCTTGAACAATATCAGGAACTGGTGGCAGCATTGCAGGGACTAACTCTAGAAGTCCAATCCTTGAAAACCGAAAATGCCGCCCTACGCCAACAAGTGGTCCTACATAGGGAAGACCAAGGAGACCTACCACCCATGCCTTTATCCTTCGGAAAGTATGATGGCTATCCAGGCGGTCTAAAGGAGTACCTAGACGCCTGCCACGTATATTTTGCCTTTCGTCCCCACGCCTTTGAAACAGCCAGAGCGAAAGTGGGGTTTCTCATAGCTAATCTCACCGGAAATGCCTTGGCCTGGGCCACCCCGTTGGTAACAATAAATGATCCTGCACTGGCTAATTATGACTCTTTTGTGGACCTTTTCAAGGCCAGATTTGATCGTCCAGAGGTTTTGTACACCTATTTCGAAGCAATACTAGATGTAGAACAAGGAAACACCGATGTACAGACCTACATTTCTCGTTTCCTGAGACTGGTGGCGAAAACAGATTGGCCAGAATCCGCCAAACAGACGATCTTTCGGAGGGGACTTAAGGATGAGTTGAAGGATGAGTTAGCCCGAGTAGCTCGACCTCCGTCCTTTCAAGATCTCATGTCACTCACTCTCCAATTAGAGTATCGTCTCAACGAACGCCGCCTGGAAAGGAGAAGACCTCGTCTTAGTCAGCCTTCATCCAGCCCAGCTCCTCACCCTTCGAGGGAACCGTCCACCCGAGAGGAACCTATGCAGATAGGAGCAACCCGAGGCCCTCTCACACCTGCAGAACGCAAGAGACGCAGGGATTCAGGTCTCTGTATGTATTGCGGCTCTTCAAGGCACCTGCTCAGAGATTGTCCAGAAGTACCTCCAAGAAGGAAGGAAAACTTCCACCCTCGGTCCTTTGCAAGGGAGGTCTCGGGGGGACAAGATACAGTCCTTGCAACCTTACCAGACCAACAGAATTAAGTGAGGATAATAGCCTGATGGTATTTCGAGTCAAACTTTGGACATCCAAGACTTCATGTGTGGAAGTCTTAGCCATGCTGGACTGCGGTGCCGCAGGGAACTTTATGGACGAAGGATGGGCCCGAGAACAACAGATCCCCTTTAAGCAGAAGGATAAGCCCATTCCAGTAGAAGGAGTGGATGGGACCCCCCTGTCCTCAGGCCCAATCCAATCCGAGTCGATACCTTTACGTTTGGATTTGGGTGAGCATCAGGAACTGCTAGTATTCGATCTCATTAGAGCAGCCCACTTTCCCTTAGTGATAGGAATACCCTGGCTAAGAAGACATAATCCCCAAATAAACTGGACTACCAACTGTGTGCGTTTTGATTCTTCCTACTGTGAACAGCACTGTCAATCTGCCATTCGGGTCAAAGGAAAGGACAGGGACAACGGATCCCCTCTACTTAGGGTGGTCTCATCTGTTCCCCGTCAGTACCAAGAATATGCTGAGGTCTTTGAAGACACTACACCCAAACTCCTACCACCTCATCGGCCAGAGGATTGTGCCATAGAACTCACCCCGGAGTCGGCTGTCCCATTTGGCAGGATGTTTCCCCTATCTCTTTCCGAAAGACAGGCCTTAAGAAAATATCTGGATGACAACCTGCAGAATGGTCTAGTACAGGAATCAAGGTCTTCAGGGAGTGCTTCACTGTTTTTCATTCCAAAAAAGGACACCACCGAACTACGTCCCTGCATAGACTATAGAGGGTTGAATCGGATCACAATCCGTGATCGCTACCCTATGCCACTCATAAGGGACATTCTGGAAGCGGTGAGAGGATCCTCTTACTTCACCAAATTGGACCTCAGGGGAGCCTACCATCTCCTCAGAGTAAGGAGAGGTGACGAGTGGAAGACCGCATTTCGGACCCCATTCGGATTATATGAATACAGAGTTATGCCCTTCGGTCTGGTAAATGCCCCTGCAGTCTTTCAGAGGTTTATCGACAAGATTTTCTCCGACATGTTGTTTGTCTCGGTGGTCGTTTATTTAGACGACATATTGATCTATTCTCAAGAACTACTGGAACATCGTGAACAAGTCAAAAAGGTGTTACATCGACTCCGAGCAAATCACCTCCTGGTAAAACCAGAAAAGTGCCAGTTTGAAGTGACCTCTGTCTCTTATCTAGGTTATGTCCTCTCGAAGGAAGGGATCAGGATGGAACCCGGAAAGATAAAGGCGATCCTAGACTGGAAGGAGCCAAGAAGTGTCAAAGAGATCCAATCTTTCTTAGGTTTGGCAAATTTCTATCGCCAATTTATCCCCAACTTTTCTAACTTGATGCTACCCATTACAAGTCTCCTTAAAAAAGGGGTCCAGTACGCCTTTGGAGCAGAACAGAAAAGAGCCTTCTTACAGCTCAAGGAACTGTTTACCTCCGCTCCCATACTGGTACAACCAGATCAAACAAGACCATTTATAATGGAAACTGATGCCTCGGGGGGAGCAGTGGGAGCCATTCTGTTGCAAGAGGCAGAAGACGGTCTCACGCATCCAGTAGCGTATTATTCTAAGACCCTGACAAAGAGCGAACAAAATTACTCGGTCTTAGAAAGAGAATTACTGGCCATCAAACTGGCATGCCAAGAGTGGAGACACTTATTACAAGGAGCAGCACACCCATTTCAGGTACGAACTGATCATCGTAACCTTAGAGTTTTACAGCAGATGGAGTGTACCAATGCCCGACATGCTCGGTGGGCATATTTCTTCTCCCAATATGACTTCAACATCACCTATTTACCAGGATCAGAGAATAAGATGGCAGATGCCCTCTCCAGATGTCCAGGAGAAGAAACTGACCACAATCAAGAGCATGATCTCTTATTTCCCAACCTTAAGATCACGGCAGGTGTCTCTCTCTTTTTGCAAGAACTTACCTCCCAATACGGTGCGCTATCAACCATACCAACCACTGTCAATCTGGCTGATGACGGTTTGTACTACCATGGTACTGGGTTGTTTCTCCCATCTAAAGGACTTCAGGAGCAGATCCTCTCCTGGTGTCATGATACCCCCCTGGCTGGACACCCCGGTATCAAGAAGACTCAAGATCTCATAAGTCGAAGGTTTTGGTGGCCAGAACTCCACAAGGATGTAGAGAGATATGTCTCGTCCTGCCCGATTTGTGCTACCAATAAATACCAAACAGGCAAACCTTTGGGCGAACTGCAACAACCTACCTTACCCACCCAACCTTGGGAACATGTGTCTACGGATTTTATTGTCGATCTCCCAAAATCAGAAGGAATGACCGCAATCATGGTAACTATTGACTCATACAGTAAACTGGCCCACTTCTCAGCATTGGAAGGTCTTCCGTCAGCTCCAAAGACTGCTTCAGTCTTCCTCCGGGATATTGTACGTTTGCATGGCCTACCTCGTACCATAGTTTCAGACAGAGGTACCCAATTTACCTCTAGATTCTGGACTTTGTTGTGTCAACAGTTGGGGATTCACAGAGCACTATCGTCAGGATTTCACCCACAGAGTAACGGGCAGACAGAGAGACTTAATGCCGGACTTGAGCAGTACTTAAGATGTTTTTGCAGCAACAGACAGGAGAACTGGTCTTCCTACCTCGCGCAAGCCGAGTTCGCCTATAACAACAACTACCACACCTCGACTAAAATGAGCCCTTTCTATTGCACTTATGGTTATCATCCTCAGCAGATGCCTTGGTCCGGAATGCAGTCCACCAAATCTCCTGCCATAGATGACCGGTTATCAGAACTAAAGAAGGTACATAAGTTGGCAAAAGAAGCATTAGAGGATAGCCGACTAGCACAAAAGAAGTGGGCCGACAGAAGCAGAAGACCCAACCCAGATTGGAAGTCCGGACAGAGGGTCTGGTTATCCACAAGATATTTACCCAAGTGGATACACACCGGCAAATTTGCTCCACGATATCTGGGTCCTTATCCTATTGTGAGACAAATAAACCCAGTCGCCTACGAAATCCGCATGCCAAAGAACCTCCAGAGAGTACACCCTGTTTTCCACACATCACTGCTTAAAGAATATAAGGTGGATCCTTTCTCACGAAAGTTTCAGAAGACCAGGACTCCATCCACAGTAGAACCACAAGAATATGAAGTGGAATACCTAGTGGATTCCCGGTATTATCAAGGCAGTCTCCAATATCTTGTCCATTGGAAGGGTTTCTCCACTGAAGAAAGAACCTGGGAACCCAGACACCACCTGCATGCTCCAAGATTACTGAGAGAGTTTCACCTGAGATACCCGGGAAAACCTGGGGGCTTTCGGAGGGAGAAGGGTTATACTGTCAGGATCCATCCCTGGAAGCTATGGCAGAAGTGGAAGTTTTCGCCGCGGAGAACCTGCACTTAGCAGTCCAGTCCTCATCCAACATGGCTGCCTTTATTATTTAAGCAAGCTCCGCCCACCTCCCGGCGCGTTGTATCTGTATTGCTACTCCTAGTTGATACCAGCGCTCAGCTAAATTACTCTGTTTCGCTCTCTCTGAGTCCCTCCTGTTGTGCTACTCATACCCGCTCGTCTTACCTCTGTTTTTTTCTGCCTTTCACTACTCCCTTGTTCCGTTCTCGGCACTTCTCCGCCACTCCTTTTCAGACTTTCCCTTTTGCTTAGGCATCTTGCCTTTCGTACTAGCGGTTCGCCGCCTACCTCGCGTATCTTCGTGTTCCTCTCTGTGCCTTCGTAGATCCAACCGTTTCTGGTAAGTAGGGACTTCTTTACTTCTCCCTCTTTTCCTACCTTTCCCTCTCGACTCGGTCCGATTTCCCCATTCCGGACTCTTCCTCCTTTCTCTCTTCCTCCATTGCTGCTCGTTGCTGCTACCTCGCCTCTTCGGATTGGTGCCGGCCTCCTTTTCCTCGAGACACCTTCACTTCGGAGGATTGAACCAACTTGCTCGATCCACTCATATCTTGGCTTCGTTACGGATCTCTCGATACCACATAAATCATTGGAGTCTCCCATTAATACCATCTCGGAAAGGCTACACAGGGTTTTTTCACCGTCCATCGGTTTTTTCCCTGTCGCGGGGCTTTGGCTCCTCGGGGCCCCCCAAGACAGGTTCCACCTCCTGTCGAGGTGGCCTCCGAGGGAGCCAGACCCTACCTGCATGACAGGAGGTCCAGAGACAAGTCTACAAAGGAAGATACCAGAACCCTTCGAAGATCCTCCAAACACTCCAAGGACAAGCAAGAGGAAGCCTCAGGTGAGGAGAAGGGTGGTGACGGTGAACATTCTGACAATTACAAATAAATAAATAAATAAATAAATCATAACAGCATATTCATTGTATGCATAATTTACACATATATATCTGAGCACTATGCAATCACACAGCAAAACTCCAAATTCAAGCTTCAGTAACTCTATGGGATGAGACGTGTGATAATCAATTAACTCACTGTGACGGTGAACATTCTGACAATTACAAATAAATAAATAAATAAATAAATCATAACAGCATATTCATTGTATGCATAATTTACACATATATATCTGAGCACTATGCAATCACACAGCAAAACTCCAAATTCAAGCTTCAGTAACTCTATGGGATGAGACGTGTGATAATCAATTAACTCACTGTTCACATGTCAGCAAGCTTTTATGCACACCCTCTCACAAAATGCAGCCTATCATTTATTTCAACCATCGCTGCATTTCATGTCATATTGCTTCACTGCAAAACACATTATGGTAGTAGTAGTAAAACTCAAAAGAAAGACAATTAGGTTACGAATGTGTAATGGGTGCCCGGTGTGTATTTTGCCTGGCCGCATTTCAAATCACGCTCGCAAAGGTAACGCTTTCCCGTGCTTCTGAAATTGCACACTGTGTTCAGAGTGCTTTCGGGCAACGTCGCTCAAAAGGGATCCCACACGCTGTTAAGTATCGCAAATCTTTTTGTCCTTGGAATGATTTACAGAATCTGTAGTGCAAATATGTCCTGGGGATTAGCAGGAATGCCATGACATGTGGCACATTTCAAAATGTCAATTAGACAGCATCACTGAATCTGCCACACATACACAGAGGACATGTTTATCTGCAAAAAGAGGATTACAAGTGACTGTCCCCAATGACATTTCAGATATGCAGTAAGCTGCACCGAATGTCTACAATGCATGACCCTGGCTCATCCATAAACAAACACTATCCATCACCTCTGTCAAGGTGTCGACCCTTGCATTGCTTCCCAATATTCATTTTGTCTGTCCCTGAACATTATAAACATGACTAGATTAAATATTTGTGCCATTGTATTACACCCTCATTAAATGGTTTGATGATTACATGAATCTGAGGGTTACCAACCTGAGAACACGTTCAAAGTGCACATGAAATCATGTTCGGGGATTTGTAATAGTCAAAGTAACTAGTGTCCTAATGAAGACAATACCAGACTTCTCTACACACTAAAGGAGATCAATATGACAATGGGCTTCATTCACCAAAAAGGATAGTTTAAAAAAAAAAATGCGTCATAAAAACACACTAACATCAGCACCAGGTGAGTGTCCGAGGGCTGGAGATGCCTGATCATGTCTAAAGCCTAAAGCACTAGAACCGTCCTCATCTCCCCGGCACATACTTTCTTGTACTCATGGCTGCACTTTATCTCTGTCCTTTTGGAGTCCCCACAGCTGCACTTATTGGTCGGTTGCTTTGCAATTGTCCTACCACTTCATGTTCTCCCCCTACCACAGTCCCTGTTCTCATATGGCCTGAATGTCCCAAGTACTCTGAATGATTAATGCATGTTCCACGCTTTATCGTGTCTCCCTCTGCTTCCTCTTGTGATCCCCCAGAGCATTGTGTACATATAAATCAACAATAAATAAAATAACTAATCATGCATCCAATCTCACAATTTTACAAGAAAAGGAAAAAAAAATACATCCAACTATTAACCTGTTCATAAACTCTAGCTCAGATCCTGACCCACCAACTGCATGCAATAGCCCCTCTCTGGGGCTCATTACGTGTGTGTCGGTCCCGTGACAACGGTGCTGGTAAGCCTACCGGAACCGCTGTTACCGGACTGGAACACTACGAGCCTGCTGGTGCTTCCCTCATCCCCATTCTCATTGAGTCCTGTAGGCCTCAAATGGGAATAGGGATTTACATTTTTCCGGAGCCTCATTTCCAGGAACACCGGGGTCATAATCCGCTGATGTTTCCGTGGAGCCAGGCGCCGGAAAAATGCACGAACCCGACAGCAGCCTGCGATTTTACCAGCAAGGCTACCGCCAGACTCGTAATGAGGCCCTCTGACTCCCTAGATTTACCCCACCAAAGATGAAACTCATGTCTTCAACTCAGTGCAGAGTGGATGGGGAAGAGGAGGGTAACCCACAAAAAACACTCAAAGGGAGATGTGTCCCAAACTGTCTCCCCATGATGGAGTAATATGCTTTGTGATTGCCCATTCCGGAATCCCACCAGCATCATCAGCCATGCAACCACTTTTATAAAGCATTGTTTTCCAAATCTTCAATATATCCCCATTCACTTTCTCTACAAAGGATCTGGCAGAACCCTTTTGGACAATCTAGCCTCTATAATATAGCTTAAGGAGAATGGAAAACCCTACAATAGAGAACATGGTCATTTACTCACTTTTCACCACCAAAAGGACCACATTCATTGTCAAAGGGCCTCATTACGACCTCGGCGGTAGCCATGCCGCTATTGGCGGCATGGCTGCCGGCGAAATCGCGTCCGGGTTCCCAGAATGAGGAATTACCGGGCCATTCCGAGTTCGGAGGGCCCGGTTATTCCTCCTTCTAGGGAACCAGACCCGGACCTTCCCCATTCCCATTTCAGCCCCCATAGGGCTGAATGGGAATGGGCGAGGGAGCAAACAACGGGCTGATTACGAGCGGCCCATTGTTTGGTCCCTCCTCCCCTCGGGGGACCCGCTCTGCATGTCTGGTAAAACAAGACGTGCAGAGCGGGTCCCGCGAGGGGTCCTCGTAATCAGGCGGGACGGTGTTGACGGCGCCGGCACGTTTACCGGCACCGTTAACCCCATCTCGCCTGGGTTATAATGAAGCCCAAAGTCTCCAAAGTCAAATCAAAGGGAAGTAAAACACTATGATCACCTCACAAAAAGTCTTGTTTCTATTTTTCTGCTTGTAATATCTGGTAGCTCAGATCAGGGATCTTGAGCAGCAGCACAGTCCTCTCTCCCCTGTTCCCATCCATTGCAAGGTCAACCAACAGACGACAGTACACCGAGGTCACCAAGCATCAGTCTGCATCAGGGGGCTTTGGAAGAGCGCAGGACTAAGTGATCTGGATGATAATGAAACTTACCTGGAACACTCTGATGACCCTCCTTTCGCCTTGGACACTCAAATTGATGTCACCAAGGTCTTCAGTTTCCCCTAAGTCGTCTGTCTGTCTGTGCACATGCAAGCCCCTCTGGGGCTTCATCATGATCTGCTCTGCCACCACGGGTCACCCCAGCTCTGCTGTTGATGAGGGGAACAGGGGTCTCGCAGCACCCACTGGCCAGGGCGACTTCAATCATTGTGCCTTAATCTTAGATCTTAGGCAGACTCAACAGCTCACCCTCATTTGGGAATCGTATAGGGACCAGTCAGCTCTGTGGAGGCATAAGAGCATGGAGTGCAGTCGAGCTGGAGTAAATGCATTTTTTTTCAGCGCCACTAAGCTCAACATCTCGCCACAAATGATGGCATGATAACAATGGCATGAGACAGGGCCTCTCCTACCTTGCATGACAAAATATGCATCATATTCATAAAATGGAGTATGAATGTACTAGACATAATGGACCACGCGTATAGGCACATTTTTTGTGCAATTGCAGAAATCTACAGGCAGAAGGGTGTATTTTTTTTTTTGGCCTGTGAAAATCCCATTTCATACTCACACATTGAATGCACGTTGAAATCTGTGAAAACATCCTAGCATTAGATTTACTTGTTTGGAACAGGTGCACAGGAATGACCAACATACGAAAGGTTCATTTCTGAGCTTTCACTCAAGGCAGCACCAGTATGCACCACTGTTGTCCATCAAGGAGTTCTCCCCCTTTATCACAGGTAAACATATGTTTTTTTTCCACACAGTTCATCATGATCATCTTTCTGGCCCATCATGTTGAATTGTGCCCTCAGCACCCACGTTCTGCTTGGGAAACTGTGAACACATTAGTGCTGTGTGCGCATGCCCACACATTATTGCTGGACACATGAACACATTGGTGCTGGGTGCACATGCCCACACATTATTGCTGGACACATGAACACATTGGTGCTGGGTGCGCATGTCCACACGTTATTGCTGGACACATATTCCAAACACTGAAGCATTCAAGAGAACTCATCTGTCCATTTGCACTCGAGCAAGGCATAAAGGAAATCTGTGATCTACACAATTTCCTCTTCTTATAATCACTATTCCTATTGAAAATAAGTAGCAACGTAAATTCGGATTCATTGCAATATAACAAGACAATCATAGCAAAGAATTTTGACTTTGTGATTCTTAATGTAGGCTAGAAAGGCCCTCATCTGGTTTACCCAACACCATGCCTCATTACTAGACATCAATGTTTTTACCTTTCATTTACAATTTAGAGTACTAACCATAATATGTGTATAAACCGAAATCGAATAATATTCTGGGCACAGAAAATGATCACATCATAAGATATCAAAGAAATAGTTTGTTTCTCTCCCTATCCTTTCAACGGATCCTTTCATTTCCACTTGTACTGTATGCAGAGTATTGTATCCTGTTACTTATCTATTTGTAGGCAGTGCTCTGTCGGTACTCACGTATGTAAACTCCACATACAAGCATATATCATTACTTCCTCCATGTTCGCTTTATTCTCTCGCTTCTTCTAATCTGTACTATCATGATCCGAAAATTGCCCTATCTTTCCACTAATTTATACATCATGTTTCCAGAGAACCACAACAAAACATCAAAGCAGAGACAATCTAATTCTGTGAAAACATAGGCTAAACTATTATTATTGGTGTTATCACTATTATTAATATTCTTATTAGGGTATTTAGTGAGTCTAGACCTAGCTTGTAGAAGCAATGGAGCGCTTTACAATTATAAGGAGAAGATCATGGGTGTGGAAGCAGAGAAACAGGAAATTTGGGATATACCAACTGGGAGGTTTGGGGGGGCAATTTGTCAGCAACCAGGGGAGGAAACTGTGGGGATCAGATCATCCAGTCTCAGTAGGGTAGTGAGTGAAGGGTGTAATATGCAGAAATAATTGTACATTGTTTGTGAGGAGTGGGTCATTTCTGTGGCAGGACCCTACAGATTAATGAACCTGCTCATTACTCCATCAAACTGGAATGTTAAGAACCTAGTGCTGCCTGTCATGCCAGCCAATGTTTGCAGCTGCCTCCACATTGCCTGGCTTTAGTTATTCCTCATTCCTTCATGATTCTCTCACGATGTATTTGCCTGGAAGTTCCATCAAAGCAGGACATTCCATAGGCCCAGAGAGAGCATGTGCAGAACATTGTGAACATCTGGGGAGACGGCTGCAATCTGCAGTACATTTTTAAAAAGGTGTGTTCATTAAGAGAAAAGGAGAAGAATATCGGGCATTTGGACAATCTGTACTCATAAGACTCCATCGGTATAGGGTCAATTTCCAAAAAGGTTTTGAATGGATCAATTGCAGCCACTGGAGTATGGTGAATTATTAATCTTCTTTTCTTTTTATGAGTGGAGGGGGCGTAGATAATTGCCCCAAAAGTGTGTGACCAGCAATAGGGAAGGATCCTGAAGCACCCAAAGGATGTTGTGGGGGAGGGAACCTACTGATCTGTTTTTAAAACAACGGGCCTCATTATAAGTATGCCAGTACGGTAACACCGGCACCGGTAACCTACCGGCACCGGTGTTACCCGACCAGCATACTCCAAGTTCTGCGAGTGGGTGCCTTTCAGTCTGCCATATCTGACCTGGTGGGTGGAAGGGCACCGCTCGCAGACCTTGACGGATGCACCGGCACTGGTGCACACAGTGCCAGTGCATCCGTCCTCCCCATTCCCATTCAGTCTAATTGAACTCAAATTGGAATGGGGAGTCATTTTTCCCGGCGCCCGGCAATGGGCAATTACATGGACTGCCGGTGCTGTAATTCCCTGCTAAGTCCCCATTGCGGGGCACGAGAAAAAAAATACTCTGGCGGTAGCCGTGCCGTTTTTACTGGCACGGCTACCGCTGGGGTCATAATGAGGCCCAATGGGTGCAAATGGTGAAAGTTGGTTAAAAACGTAAAATGTTGAATCCGTTTTGTAGGGTAAGATAAACAATCTAATATATGCCAGGTCACCAAGATTACACTGGGGCATGTGTCAATGCTTCTTCGTGATGCCTGTGTCCAAAATCTATGCCAGTATGCATTCGTGCTGTGCCCAGCCCATTAATGCCAGTGTAAGTAAACATGTCCATGCCGGCTGTGTCAACATATGCCTGTACTCCCACATGAGCACAGACTCCTGTTGGCGTTGCCCATATTGCCGGTCAAGGGGCCACATGCAGCAAAGACAGTATCAAGGCAAACAAGTTCAACTCTGCCATCACACGCATCCCCTGCACAGGCAACAGCAATGCAAGAGTGAGGCAAAGAACAGGTAGTTCAGAAAAGAGGCCTGCTTCCTCTAGTTTCTCCTCTCAATAGTCGTTCCTCTTGTGTTTCTCCTCTTTCTCTCACACCCTGCTGTTCATTTGTAATTTGCCAACAGCCTTTGTGATTTGTGACATTTCGGCTTTTCATCTCTCATCTTCTAATAGCCATTTCACCCAGACTCTCCGAGCTACTTCGGTACTACAGGCTCTCGTTATCACACTATCAACTGTACTCTTTCCGCACGTCCATCTAACCTCTGCCCTCATCTCACCTCTAGCTCGTCCACTTTTTCTCTCACTTGCATCTCTGTCCTACTGTTAGGCCTTTTTTCTTTCTCTATTCTACCTCTCTCTTTCTATTTGTTTACCTCCTCCTTCTTCCCGTCCTTTTCCTTGTGACGCTGAAGCCCTTTTTTTACCATCCCCCTCAATCTTTTCTTCCCCCATTTGACTAGCTTCCATTAATTTATTCTGTCTCTCCTTTCTTCATCCATTTTTCCTCTCATCCTTTCCCTCTCTGACCATGCTTCTTTCTCGTCTCCTCCTTCTGCCCCTCACTTCATCTATTTTTCCCTCATCTGTTCTTTTCTCAGAACATCTTTTGTGCAGTTGTAAATATTTATCATTCTGTAATTTACCCGCCTGGAACCTTTGCACTCCTTTGATCTATATCCCTTGTCTTGCTTTGTTTTTCCTTCTCTTATGTATCGTCTCTTATTCTTTTGTTACCCTTTCCTTTATCGTTTCTTTTACTTCTAGTTGCCTTGTTTGTTAGCATTTGCTTTTTCTTTTCCTTTCGTGTTTCTCTCTTTCTTGTTTCCCCTCACTTTCTGGATCTTACCAATTGCTTTTCTTTCTCTGTAGTGCTTTTCTTTCCATCGTCATTTCCATACTGAATCTGTTTCTCCTTCATAGTCAATCATGGCCGTAGCAGGCTAATCTTGCCACAGATTCTTCGACACAGTCCAAACGATTGCATACATTTTAACCAACATACTGGATATTAAGTGGCATACAGAGTACTAAATAATCAGAATTGTTAAAGCTCTCCTGTGGTTCACATTGACACTGTTGCGTGGTGGGGTGAGGAGGATTTGGCAAGGGCAGGGTTCTGTCATTGCACTCCATGCTTGAATTGTGCAATAAACCTATATGGAGTCATTTTCCACCTTTCCCCATTTCTGTGGCTATATTCAGTAGCCCATTCATGCACACATCGGCTTATTCTGTGTTTGTAAGCGGTGGGGTGACAAGGGACAGTCACTGATGACTGCAGCAAAAATCTGTGTTGTTTTTAGCGGGTGAACATGTTGCAGCAGACAGGTGCTATTGCAATACACCCACATATTGGGCCTCATTACGAGTCTGGCGGTAACCGTGCCAGTGATACTGGCAGGTTGCCGCCGGACATGTAAATATTTACCTGTGCCTGACCTCCCGGTACCATTGGGGGATTACAACCCTGGCTGACCAGAAAGTAAGGCGCCGGTATCCCATAGAGTCCCATAGAGTCACCGGCATTGTTAATAACAGTGCCGGTGCTTCCGTGCCGGTCTGCCTATTGTGGACGTTGTGTCCGGCAGGGTCAGACCTGTCAGGCACGTCGGCACCAGTAGGCAGACCTGTAGTATGCCGGTCTGGAAACAACGGTGCCGTTAAGCTTACCGGCACCGTTGTTTCCAGACCGGCATACTTGGAATGAGCCCCATTGACTCATTGCAGTTTTGGTCAAAGTTCTTTTCATTTTCATTAAAAATTAACAAAACCGAATGGAAACTATGAATCACATTCAGCTAGCTGATCAGATATTTGCACATTGTCATTATCTCAAATCCCCCAACCAAACTGCTTAAAACACAATTGCATGCCATCTGGGGAATGTCTGAAAGATGGTTCAAGAAGCATGTGGCTTACTACATTGCAGCTTTGTTTTGAGGTAGATGCAAATCCACCCATAATCCCATTCAAAGGATTGCCATCTGGCCAGGGTAGGGAAACTCCAGCTTTTAAATGAAGAGAATTTAAGTTCCCAAACCGGGAACTCACGTCCCCTGCACACTATCTAATATCTGGAATACCAGACCAACAAGTAGATATATTTAACAATTGATTTTTCTTAATAAATTCAGGAAAGTCTGTGAATGGTAATGCATAAAAAGCGGTAATATGTTCAAAACAATGACTTTGAATCAGGTAAGGTTACAAGAAACATTCATGATTGTTTATTCTTGATGTTGAAGCTGTGGAAGGCCCAACGCGTTTCCAGTGCTACAACACTCTTCATCAGGGGCAATAACAAGGGTTTCTAGGAAAAAATATATATATAATATATACATTTAGGAATATATTTACACTAACAACATTTGTTCAACAACATTTCCAAATAACTCATTTTAGATCAGGATATGTATCACAATAACACATGGCATTCAAGGATTACCTATGTAACAGGACGTGTATCACAATAACACATGGCATTCAGGGATTACCTATGTAACAGGACGTATGACATTTTTGAATATACTGACTATATATTAACCCTCAAGGGGACAACCTATCCTCCATTAATACCTGTAGAAACTAATGGACAATTCACTAGGTAAGTAGTATCTTCACTGCTATGATCGAATGAGGGAATATATAGAAAAAATATATAGAGAATAACTTCTGAAAGTCAATGCATTGAAGTTTAAATAAGATAGAGTGAGCAACTGTGTAATTATATAAAGAGTCTAACCTTGTGTTTTTTATAAAAATGAGAGAGGTACTTCAAGAGAACGGAGGTGGTCTGGGGCGGGAAAACCAGGCCTTCGTCCAAACAAGACAGCGGATCTTAGATGGTAAATCCTTATCTGTAGAGATGAACATCAAAAACGTCTATTTAGACCATTGTATGTGACATAGTTGCAATAGAATAAGTTAAGCCAGTAATGAGTCACTTACACCGGTAACGCGGTTGACCAATATCAACGAAAGCTGAGGGAAAGTGGTACGCAATAACCGCAAAAGGTATGGAAGTTGTTCAGGGCCGGAGCGCTGCGAAAAAGTAAGTAGGGTCTCAGTAATGGACACAAGAAGTGAACAGGGTGTTCGAATGCTTTGTTGTGAAAGAAAGGGGTGAGCCAGTATTGGAAGCCTAAAATTCTTACCTAGTGTAAACCAGTGTGGCACACATGGAGACCAGCTGCCGAAGGGTTGCTCGACTCCATGGGAAGTGCCGCCACTGTTTATCAAATAGTTAGTAGTGTGACGTAATCACGTGCTTGCGTGTAATGCGTCATACTGTGCGCTGAGCTCTAGGCTTGGATCGATGAAAGTTAGCCACAATTAAATCTAATTAGTCTCCTCTGGAAGGATGCTTTACAGGGGCAAGTATGGCTCTAAGAGCTTAATCAGTTGATTGAGAAGAGAAAAAAGAAAAAGACAGACCGCGGCGTGTTTACCATGTGACGTCATTACGCAAAGGCGTCCATGATGCAACATGTAAACAAACCTAGTGACGGGGTGAAGGAAATGATATCATGTGTTCTTAAAGTTAATGACAATGCCCAAAATGTGCATAATCCTTGATGGTTGAAATTAATATAATTCGTGCGAGAATCTGGACTCTAAATGGCTAAGCTTATAAAAATCATATGGATCATCATCCACGCATTTAAAGTATCATGAATAAAATACAATTAGAAAACTGGAGTTGTAGTTGTAATTATAGTAAAAAATAGTTGATACTAATGGTTAGGTACATTATCATAATGCTACCAACCAATGCCATCCTGCCCACCCTTTTGGTTCACAGTCTAGTAAGGGGAATATCAATTGTACAGATTGTATAATACCGGGATGGAGTCAACAAAATGTCTGGATATGAATAAACCTTGAAAACATTATAACATTTCCATTTAGCTGTCCAAGTTGGTTGGTTCACAATCTTATAATGTGGTTATGAGAATTCTAACCAACAATCATAGCAAGTGTTTTAAAGAGACATTGTTGGAGATGCATGGAAAGAGAGCATTTGTTTAAATGAATGGTCCTAAATAGTACTCTTCATTTAGACCAAGTGGGGTCATTGCATCTAGTCTATGAATCCAGTACAATTCTTTTTGTGCCAAGAGTTTGGGTAGGTCACCTCCTCGTTGGAGGGGGTGTAATACCTCTAGTATGGCAAATCTCATTTGCGAGATATTATGCTTATTGTCTCTAAAATGCCGGAATACAGGTGACTTCACATTTTTTGTGCGAATCTGAGACTTATGTTCAGTCCATCTTTCTTTAGCTTTTCTACTGGTTTTCCCAACATAGTATTTCCCACAGGGGCATCTAATGGTGTAGATGACATTTTTGGAATCACAGGTAGCGAAGTTTTTTAGGAAAATCTTTTTACCATTGTTCGGATGTCGGATGTAATTACCTTTGATGATGTTCGAGCAGTGTTGACAATTAAGGCAAGGAAAAGTACCATTACTTGATGGCTTCAAAGTCCTTTGGGTAGATTTTTTAGGTCTTTCAGCTTTGATTAGCATGTCTCTGAAATTCCGTCCTCTTTTGTATGCTAGCATTGGGGGGACTGGAAAGAGACGGTTGAGGTTAGGATCCGATTTTATAAGATCCCAATTCTTCGTGATGATTTTTTTGACTTGAAAGCTCTGGGCAGAGTACTTCAATGTGTAAATGAGGTTTGACTGAGTTTGTTTCGGTTGTTTGTTAAGTAATAAGTTACGGGGGTGTGCTTCTGTCCTGGAAATAGCTTGAGCTACTACTTCTTCCGGGAAACCTCTTTCTACAAATCTTGATCGTATTGTATCAAATTCTGTCTGAAGTTTTTCAATGTTGGAGGTTATCCGTTTAGCCCGCAATAGTTGGCTATATGGTAGGTTTTCTTTTAAATGTCTCGGATGAAAACTGTTGAAATGAAGGGAACTGTTAACATCAGTTGGTTTTCTGTACATTAGTGTTGTTAATTCCATGTTTTTCCATTCTACTGTTACGTCCAGAAAGTTCACCTGTGGTGTGCCAATTTCCATAGTGAATTTGAATCGTGGGTTACATTGGTTAATATATTGCCAAAAATCTGTCAGTTCCTGCTGTGTGCCGTTCCAAATGCCAAATACATCGTCAATATATCTTAACCAGCAATGTATTCTGTGTTTCCAATGAGGTTGATCCAAAACAAAGGTTTTCTCAAAGTAGAACATGAAGATATTTGCGTAGGACGGAGCCACAGCCGAACCCATAGAGGTACCCGAAATCTGTAAATAGTACTTATCATTAAATCTGAAGTAATTGTTGTAGAGTATCAGATTGATAAGTTCAATAGCAAAGGTTTTTTGAATCTGAATTTCATCATGTTGTAAAAGAAACCATTCTAGGGCCGCTATGCCTTCATCGTGGGGAATTGAAGTGTATAGACTTGTGACGTCCATAGAGAATATTAGAGGATCCGGAAAACTGATCTGTAAGTTGTTGATTTTCTGGAGAAAATGTGTGGTATCTTTTAGGTATGTCGGTATTTTCTGTACCAGGGGTTGCAGCGCTGTATCAAGGTAGACCGCCAAAGGTTGAAATATACTGTCAGTTCCAGCGACGATTGGTCTAAAGGGCGGGTCTTTGGGATCTTTATGAATTTTAGGTAGCCCATAGAAAACTGGGATAATTGGATTAGTTTTAATTAAAAATTCTTCTGTTTTGTCTGAAATCCAATCCATCGTACTAGCCTTTTCAATTGTCTGTTTAATGATGGTGCTGATGTCATTTGTAGGATCGTTGTCAAGCAGTAAGTAAGTTTGTCTATCATCCAGTAGTTTAAGACAGCCCGTGTTGTATAGATTAGTGTCCATGAGTACAAGGGCTCCTCCTTTGTCGGCTTGTTTAATTGTGATAGAAGTGTCATTGGCAAGTTCTTTAATTAGTTTGAGTTGATGACGCCGAATATTCTGCTGAGTAGAGGTCTCATATTTGATTCTTCTCAGGTCACGAGTGGTTTTGGTTTTAAAGAGATTAAGGAGTGGATTGTTAATTTGCGGATGGAAATTACTCTGGTTCTTCATCTCTAGAAAATCATGTTGTTTGGCTGGGGTTATTTCTCCCAGATTGTCAAAAAAGATTTTTAGTTCCATTTTGCGTAACAACTTGAAAAGATTAATTTCTTCTTCAAAGAGGTTAGTTGAGTTTGTGGGGATAAATGATATCCCAAGATTAAGCGTATCAATCTGAGTTTTAGACAACTGTCTTGAAGAGATATTAATAATCAGGGGTGACTCTATTTGTTTTTTTGGCGTGGTTTTCTTTTGCCCTCTTCTGGTCGGGCGTCTCCTAAAAAAGGCTGCGCCGGGATTATTGGAATGGATGTATCTATTTTCCTTGGGGTAGGGTCACTGCTGTCTGTCACTATGAGGGTGTTGATTGGGGTTGCTGAACTTACACTAGGTTGTTCTTCTAGTTCCCCACTTGTAATGTCACTACTATCTGTATTGTTGTCAGGAGATGGTTTCTTGGGAACTCCGGATGGACCAGGTCTTGGTTTGTGGTTACTATAGTAGTCTTGCCAAGTGTATACTATTTCTCTGGCGTAGTCTAATGTGTCTCTCCGGAATTTACGAATCTTTCGTTGCTCAATATCCCGTTTATAACTATCGAGCTTATTGTTGGTATCTTCCAAAATTGTTTGGAGTTCAGATGCAGTTTTGAGTTTCAAAAGTTGTGTAGAGACTTCTTCAATCTCTTGGTTGATGATATTAAGTGTTTTTGCGAGTTCCTCTATGGTAAGTAATATCAGATCAAGGGAACATTTGTTTAGGATGTGCTCCCAACGTTTTACAAACTCCTTATTGTCCCTACAAAGTGTTGGGCGCAGGTATACCCTTAGTCCTCTCGGAATTCTCTTGGCCTTATAGTACTGGGTTAAAGTAGTAGCGTGAAGTTTCTGTGAGATTTCTCTCCTAATAAGTCGTTCAAGTCGTTGAATGAGTATTTCTGGATTTTCTCTATTGATTGCCTCCGTACTAGTATCTCTGATTAGGCCTAAGATCCTAACGGCCTCTTCATCCGAAAACGCTAAGGTAGTTGCTGCTTTGTCTGTTAAGCTATTGATTTTAGAAAATGACATCTCAAAGATATTGGGGTGCTCAGGTCCAGAGTAAGGTGTCAACCCCTTACGGGGTAACAATTCCAAAAGGGTGGGCAGGATGGCATTGGTTGGTAGCATTATGATAATGTACCTAACCATTAGTATCAACTATTTTTTACTATAATTACAACTACAACTCCAGTTTTCTAATTGTATTTTATTCATGATACTTTAAATGCGTGGATGATGATCCATATGATTTTTATAAGCTTAGCCATTTAGAGTCCAGATTCTCGCACAAATTATATTAATTTCAACCATCAAGGATTATGCACATTTTGGGCATTGTCATTAACTTTAAGAACACATGATATCATTTCCTTCACCCCGTCACTAGGTTTGTTTACATGTTGCATCATGGACGCCTTTGCGTAATGACGTCACATGGTAAACACGCCGCGGTCTGTCTTTTTCTTTTTTCTCTTCTCACTCAACTGATTAAGCTCTTAGAGCCATACTTGCCCCTGTAAAGCATCCTTCCAGAGGAGACTAATTAGATTTAATTGTGGCTAACTTTCATCGATCCAAGCCTAGAGCTCAGCGCACAGTATGACGCATTACACGCAAGCACGTGATTACGTCACACTACTAACTATTTGATAAACAGTGGCGGCACTTCCCATGGAGTCGAGCAACCCTTCGGCAGCTGGTCTCCATGTGTGCCACACTGGTTTACACTAGGTAAGAATTTTAGGCTTCCAATACTGGCTCACCCCTTTCTTTCACAACAAAGCATTCGAACACCCTGTTCACTTCTTGTGTCCATTACTGAGACCCTACTTACTTTTTCGCAGCGCTCCGGCCCTGAACAACTTCCATACCTTTTGCGGTTATTGCGTACCACTTTCCCTCAGCTTTCGTTGATATTGGTCAACCGCGTTACCGGTGTAAGTGACTCATTACTGGCTTAACTTATTCTATTGCAACTATGTCACATACAATGGTCTAAATAGACGTTTTTGATGTTCATCTCTACAGATAAGGATTTACCATCTAAGATCCGCTGTCTTGTTTGGACGAAGGCCTGGTTTTCCCGCCCCAGACCACCTCCGTTCTCTTGAAGTACCTCTCTCATTTTTATAAAAAACACAAGGTTAGACTCTTTATATAATTACACAGTTGCTCACTCTATCTTATTTAAACTTCAATGCATTGACTTTCAGAAGTTATTCTCTATATATTTTTTCTATATATTCCCTCATTCGATCATAGCAGTGAAGATACTACTTACCTAGTGAATTGTCCATTAGTTTCTACAGGTATTAATGGAGGATAGGTTGTCCCCTTGAGGGTTAATATATAGTCAGTATATTCAAAAATGTCATACGTCCTGTTACATAGTAATCCCTGAATGCCATGTGTTATTGTGATACACGTCCTGTTACATAGGTAATCCTTGAATGCCATGTGTTATTGTGATACATATCCTGATCTAAAATGAGTTATTTGGAAATGTTGTTGAACAAATGTTGTTAGTGTAAATATATTCCTAAATGTATATATTATATATATATTTTTTCCTAGAAACCCTTGTTATTGCCCCTGATGAAGAGTGTTGTAGCACTCGAAACGCGTTGGGCCTTCCACAGCTTCAACATCAAGAATAAACAATCAAGAATGTTTCTTGTAACCTTACCTGATTCAAAGTCATTGTTTTGAACATATTACCGCTTTTTATGCATTACCATTCACAGACTTTCCTGAATTTATTAAGAAAAATCAATTGTTAAATATATCTACTTGTTGGTCTGGTATTCCAGATATTAGATAGTGTGTAGGGGACGTGAGTTCCCGGTTTGGGAACTTAAATTCTCTTCATTGTATTGTGCAACCAAGGTGTCATGGTTGCCCCTCTCTCCTCTGCACCTCATACTTGATAAGCATTTTGTCTAAACACCTAGTATCCAAGCTGACTATTAATATTTAAAACATTTTTCGTCACTAGGGTGTGCCATAGTTGTCCTATCCTTCCTTTCTTGCAATTGTTACCCCGTAAGGGGTTGACACCTTACTCTGGACCTGAGCACCCCAATATCTTTGAGATGTCATTTTCTAAAATCAATAGCTTAACAGACAAAGCAGCAACTACCTTAGCGTTTTCGGATGAAGAGGCCGTTAGGATCTTAGGCCTAATCAGAGATACTAGTACGGAGGCAATCAATAGAGAAAATCCAGAAATACTCATTCAACGACTTGAACGACTTATTAGGAGAGAAATCTCACAGAAACTTCACGCTACTACTTTAACCCAGTACTATAAGGCCAAGAGAATTCCGAGAGGACTAAGGGTATACCTGCGCCCAACACTTTGTAGGGACAATAAGGAGTTTGTAAAACGTTGGGAGCACATCCTAAACAAATGTTCCCTTGATCTGATATTACTTACCATAGAGGAACTCGCAAAAACACTTAATATCATCAACCAAGAGATTGAAGAAGTCTCTACACAACTTTTGAAACTCAAAACTGCATCTGAACTCCAAACAATTTTGGAAGATACCAACAATAAGCTCGATAGTTATAAACGGGATATTGAGCAACGAAAGATTCGTAAATTCCGGAGAGACACATTAGACTACGCCAGAGAAATAGTATACACTTGGCAAGACTACTATAGTAACCACAAACGAAGACCTGGTCCATCCGGAGTTCCCAAGAAACCATCTCCTGACAACAATACAGATAGCAGTGACATTACAAGTGGGGAACTAGAAGAACAACCTAGTGTAAGTTCAGCAACCCCAATCAACACCCTCATAGTGACAGACAGCAGTGACCCTACCCCAAGGAAAATAGATACATCCATTCCAATAATCCCGGCGCAGCCTTTTTTAGGAGACGCCCGACCAGAAGAGGGCAAAAGAAAACCACGCCAAAAAAACAAATAGAGTCACCCCTGATTATCAATATCTCTTCAAGACAGTTGTCTAAAACTCAGATTGATACGCTTAATCTTGGGATATCATTTATCCCCACGAACTCAACTAACCTCTTTGAAGAAGAAATTAATCTTTTCAAGTTTTTACGCAAAATGGAACTAAAAATCTTTTTTGACAATCTGGGAGAAATAACCCCAGCCAAACAACATGATTTTCTAGAGATGAAGAACCAGAGTAATTTCCATCCGCAAATTAACAATCCACTCCTTAATCTCTTTAAAACCAAAACCACTCGTGACCTGAGAAGAATCAAATATGAGACCTCTACTCAGCAGAATATTCGGCGTCATCAACTCAAACTAATTAAAGAACTTGCTAATGACACTTCTATCACAATTAAACAAGCCGACAAAGGAGGAGCCCTTGTACTCATGGACACTAATCTATACAACACGGGCTGTCTTAAACTACTGGATGATAGACAAACTAACTTACTGCTTGACAACGATCCTACAAATGACATCAGCACCATCATTAAACAGACAATTGAAAAGGCTAGTACGATGGATTGGATTTCAGACAAAACAGAAGAATTTTTAATTAAAACTAATCCAATTATCCCAGTTTTCTATGGGCTACCTAAAATTCATAAAGATCCCAAAGACCCGCCCTTTAGACCAATCGTCGCTGGAACTGACAGTATATTTCAACCTTTGGCGGTCTACCTTGATACAGCGCTGCAACCCCTGGTACAGAAAATACCGACATACCTAAAAGATACCACACATTTTCTCCAGAAAATCAACAACTTACAGATCAGTTTTCCGGATCCTCTAATATTCTCTATGGACGTCACAAGTCTATACACTTCAATTCCCCACGATGAAGGCATAGCGGCCCTAGAATGGTTTCTTTTACAACATGATGAAATTCAGATTCAAAAAACCTTTGCTATTGAACTTATCAATCTGATACTCTACAACAATTACTTCAGATTTAATGATAAGTACTATTTACAGATTTCGGGTACCTCTATGGGTTCGGCTGTGGCTCCGTCCTACGCAAATATCTTCATGTTCTACTTTGAGAAAACCTTTGTTTTGGATCAACCTCATTGGAAACACAGAATACATTGCTGGTTAAGATATATTGACGATGTATTTGGCATTTGGAACGGCACACAGCAGGAACTGACAGATTTTTGGCAATATATTAACCAATGTAACCCACGAATCAAATTCACTATGGAAATTGGCACACCACAGGTGAACTTTCTGGACGTAACAGTAGAATGGAAAAACATGGAATTAACAACACTAATGTACAGAAAACCAACTGATGTTAACAGTTCCCTTCATTTCAACAGTTTTCATCCGAGACATTTAAAAGAAAACCTACCATATAGCCAACTATTGCGGGCTAAACGGATAACCTCCAACATTGAAAAACTTCAGACAGAATTTGATACAATATGATCAAGATTTGTAGAAAGAGGTTTCCCGGAAGAAGTAGTAGCTCAAGCTATTTCCAGGACAGAAGCACACCCCCGTAACTTATTACTTAACAAACAACCGAAACAAACTCAGTCAAACCTCATTTACACATTGAAGTACTCTGCCCAGAGCTTTCAAGTCAAAAAAATCATCACGAAGAATTGGGATCTTATAAAATCGGATCCTAACCTCAACCGTCTCTTTCCAGTCCCCCCAATGCTAGCATACAAAAGAGGACGGAATTTCAGAGACATGCTAATCAAAGCTGAAAGACCTAAAAAATCTACCCAAAGGACTTTGAAGCCATCAAGTAATGGTACTTTTCCTTGCCTTAATTGTCAACACTGCTCGAACATCATCAAAGGTAATTACATCCGACATCCGAACAATGGTAAAAAGATTTTCCTAAAAAACTTCGCTACCTGTGATTCCAAAAATGTCATCTACACCATTAGATGCCCCTGTGGGAAATACTATGTTGGGAAAACCAGTAGAAAAGCTAAAGAAAGATGGACTGAACATAAGTCTCAGATTCGCACAAAAAATGTGAAGTCACCTGTATTCCGACATTTTAGAGACAATAAGCATAATATCTCGCAAATGAGATTTGCCATACTAGAGGTATTACACCCCCTCCAACGAGGAGGTGACCTACCCAAACTCTTGGCACAAAAAGAATTGTACTGGATTCATAGACTAGATGCAATGACCCCACTTGGTCTAAATGAAGAGTACTATTTAGGACCATTCATTTAAACAAATGCTCTCTTTCCATGCATCTCCAACAATGTCTCTTTAAAACACTTGCTATGATTGTTGGTTAGAATTCTCATAACCACATTATAAGATTGTGAACCAACCAACTTGGACAGCTAAATGGAAATGTTATAATGTTTTCAAGGTTTATTCATATCCAGACATTTTGTTGACTCCATCCCGGTATTATACAATCTGTACAATTGATATTCCCCTTACTAGACTGTGAACCAAAAGGGTGGGCAGGATGGCATTGGTTGGTAGCATTATGATAATGTACCTAACCATTAGTATCAACTATTTTTTACTATAATTACAACTACAACTCCAGTTTTCTAATTGTATTTTATTCATGATACTTTAAATGCGTGGATGATGATCCATATGATTTTTATAAGCTTAGCCATTTAGAGTCCAGATTCTCGCACGAATTATATTAATTTCAACCATCAAGGATTATGCACATTTTGGGCATTGTCATTAACTTTAAGAACACATGATATCATTTCCTTCACCCCGTCACTAGGTTTGTTTACATGTTGCATCATGGACGCCTTTGCGTAATGACGTCACATGGTAAACACGCCGCGGTCTGTCTTTTTCTTTTTTCTCTTCTCACTCAACTGATTAAGCTCTTAGAGCCATACTTGCCCCTGTAAAGCATCCTTCCAGAGGAGACTAATTAGATTTAATTGTGGCTAACTTTCATCGATCCAAGCCTAGAGCTCAGCGCACAGTATGACGCATTACACGCAAGCACGTGATTACGTCACACTACTAACTATTTGATAAACAGTGGCGGCACTTCCCATGGAGTCGAGCAACCCTTCGGCAGCTGGTCTCCATGTGTGCCACACTGGTTTACACTAGGTAAGAATTTTAGGCTTCCAATACTGGCTCACCCCTTTCTTTCACAACAAAGCATTCAAACACCCTGTTCACTTCTTGTGTCCATTACTGAGACCCTACTTACTTTTTCGCAGCGCTCCGGCCCTGAACAACTTCCATACCTTTTGCGGTTATTGCGTACCACTTTCCCTCAGCTTTCGTTGATATTGGTCAACCGCGTTACCGGTGTAAGTGACTCATTACTGGCTTAACTTATTCTATTGCAACTATGTCACATACAATGGTCTAAATAGACGTTTTTGATGTTCATCTCTACAGATAAGGATTTACCATCTAAGATCCGCTGTCTTGTTTGGACGAAGGCCTGGTTTTCCCGCCCCAGACCACCTCCGTTCTCTTGAAGTACCTCTCTCATTTTTATAAAAAACACAAGGTTAGACTCTTTATATAATTACACAGTTGCTCACTCTATCTTATTTAAACTTCAATGCATTGACTTTCAGAAGTTATTCTCTATATATTTTTTCTATATATTCCCTCATTCGATCATAGCAGTGAAGATACTACTTACCTAGTGAATTGTCCATTAGTTTCTACAGGTATTAATGGAGGATAGGTTGTCCCCTTGAGGGTTAATATATAGTCAGTATATTCAAAAATGTCATACGTCCTGTTACATAGGTAATCCCTGAATGCCATGTGTTATTGTGATACACGTCCTGTTACATAGGTAATCCTTGAATGCCATGTGTTATTGTGATACATATCCTGATCTAAAATGAGTTATTTGGAAATGTTGTTGAACAAATGTTGTTAGTGTAAATATATTCCTAAATGTATATATTATATATATATTTTTTCCTAGAAACCCTTGTTATTGCCCCTGATGAAGAGTGTTGTAGCACTCGAAACGCGTTGGGCCTTCCACAGCTTCAACATCAAGAATAAACAATCAAGAATGTTTCTTGTAACCTTACCTGATTCAAAGTCATTGTTTTGAACATATTACCGCTTTTTATGCATTACCATTCACAGACTTTCCTGAATTTATTAAGAAAAATCAATTGTTAAATATATCTACTTGTTGGTCTGGTATTCCAGATATTAGATAGTGTGCAGGGGACGTGAGTTCCCGGTTTGGGAACTTACATTCTCTTCATTGTATTGTGCAACCAAGGTGTCATGGTTGCCCCTCTCTCCTCTGCACCTCATACTTGATAGGCATTTTGTCTAAACACCTAGTATCCAAGCTGACTATTAATATTTAAAACATTTTTCGTCACTAGGGTGTGCCATAGTTGTCCTATCCTTCCTTTCTTGCAATTGTTACCCCGTAAGGGGTTGACACCTTACTCTGGACCTGAGCACCCCAATATCTTTGAGATGTCATTTTCTAAAATCAATAGCTTAACAGACAAAGCAGCAACTACCTTAGCGTTTTCGGATGAAGAGGCCGTTAGGATCTTAGGCCTAATCAGAGATACTAGTACGGAGGCAATCAATAGAGAAAATCCAGAAATACTCATTCAACGACTTGAACGACTTATTAGGAGAGAAATCTCACAGAAACTTCACGCTACTACTTTAACCCAGTACTATAAGGCCAAGAGAATTCCGAGAGGACTAAGGGTATACCTGCGCCCAACACTTTGTAGGGACAATAAGGAGTTTGTAAAACGTTGGGAGCACATCCTAAACAAATGTTCCCTTGATCTGATATTACTTACCATAGAGGAACTCGCAAAAACACTTAATATCATCAACCAAGAGATTGAAGAAGTCTCTACACAACTTTTGAAACTCAAAACTGCATCTGAACTCCAAACAATTTTGGAAGATACCAACAATAAGCTCGATAGTTATAAACGGGATATTGAGCAACGAAAGATTCGTAAATTCCGGAGAGACACATTAGACTACGCCAGAGAAATAGTATACACTTGGCAAGACTACTATAGTAACCACAAACCAAGACCTGGTCCATCCGGAGTTCCCAAGAAACCATCTCCTGACAACAATACAGATAGCAGTGACATTACAAGTGGGGAACTAGAAGAACAACCTAGTGTAAGTTCAGCAACCCCAATCAACACCCTCATAGTGACAGACAGCAGTGACCCTACCCCAAGGAAAATAGATACATCCATTCCAATAATCCCGGCGCAGCCTTTTTTAGGAGACGCCCGACCAGAAGAGGGCAAAAGAAAACCACGCCAAAAAAACAAATAGAGTCACCCCTGATTATTAATATCTCTTCAAGACAGTTGTCTAAAACTCAGATTGATACGCTTAATCTTGGGATATCATTTATCCCCACGAACTCAACTAACCTCTTTGAAGAAGAAATTAATCTTTTCAAGTTGTTACGCAAAATGGAACTAAATATCTTTTTTGACAATCTGGGAGAAATAACCCCAGCCAAACAACATGATTTTCTAGAGATGAAGAACCAGAGTAATTTCCATCCGCAAATTAACAATCCACTCCTTAATCTCTTTAAAACCAAAACCACTCGTGACCTGAGAAGAATCAAATATGAGACCTCTACTCAGCAGAATATTCGGCGTCATCAACTCAAACTAATTAAAGAACTTGCCAATGACACTTCTATCACAATTAAACAAGCCGACAAAGGAGGAGCCCTTGTACTCATGGACACTAATCTATACAACACGGGCTGTCTTAAACTACTGGATGATAGACAAACTTACTTACTGCTTGACAACGATCCTACAAATGACATCAGCACCATCATTAAACAGACAATTGAAAAGGCTAGTACGATGGATTGGATTTCAGACAAAACAGAAGAATTTTTAATTAAAACTAATCCAATTATCCCAGTTTTCTATGGGCTACCTAAAATTCATAAAGATCCCAAAGACCCGCCCTTTAGACCAATCGTCGCTGGAACTGACAGTATATTTCAACCTTTGGCGGTCTACCTTGATACAGCGCTGCAACCCCTGGTACAGAAAATACCGACATACCTAAAAGATACCACACATTTTCTCCAGAAAATCAACAACTTACAGATCAGTTTTCCGGATCCTCTAATATTCTCTATGGACGTCACAAGTCTATACACTTCAATTCCCCACGATGAAGGCATAGCGGCCCTAGAATGGTTTCTTTTACAACATGATGAAATTCAGATTCAAAAAACCTTTGCTATTGAACTTATCAATCTGATACTCTACAACAATTACTTCAGATTTAATGATAAGTACTATTTACAGATTTCGGGTACCTCTATGGGTTCGGCTGTGGCTCCGTCCTACGCAAATATCTTCATGTTCTACTTTGAGAAAACCTTTGTTTTGGATCAACCTCATTGGAAACACAGAATACATTGCTGGTTAAGATATATTGACGATGTATTTGGCATTTGGAACGGCACACAGCAGGAACTGACAGATTTTTGGCAATATATTAACCAATGTAACCCACGAATCAAATCCACTATGGAAATTGGCACACCACAGGTGAACTTTCTGGACGTAACAGTAGAATGGAAAAACATGGAATTAACAACACTAATGTACAGAAAACCAACTGATGTTAACAGTTCCCTTCATTTCAACAGTTTTCATCCGAGACATTTAAAAGAAAACCTACTATATAGCCAACTATTGCGGGCTAAACGGATAACCTCCAACATTGAAAAACTTCAGACAGAATTTGATACAATACGATCAAGATTTGTAGAAAGAGGTTTCCCGGAAGAAGTAGTAGCTCAAGCTATTTCCAGGACAGAAGCACACCCCCGTAACTTATTACTTAACAAACAACCGAAACAAACTCAGTCAAACCTCATTTACACATTGAAGTACTCTGCCCAGAGCTTTCAAGTCAAAAAAATCATCACGAAGAATTGGGATCTTATAAAATCGGATCCTAACCTCAACCGTCTCTTTCCAGTCCCCCCAATGCTAGCATACAAAAGAGGACGGAATTTCAGAGACATGCTAATCAAAGCTGAAAGACCTAAAAAATCTACCCAAAGGACTTTGAAGCCATCAAGTAATGGTACTTTTCCTTGCCTTAATTGTCAACACTGCTCGAACATCATCAAAGGTAATTACATCCGACATCCGAACAATGGTAAAAAGATTTTCCTAAAAAACTTCGCTACCTGTGATTCCAAAAATGTCATCTACACCATTAGATGCCCCTGTGGGAAATACTATGTTGGGAAAACCAGTAGAAAAGCTAAAGAAAGATGGACTGAACATAAGTCTCAGATTCGCACAAAAAATGTGAAGTCACCTGTATTCCGGCATTTTAGAGACAATAAGCATAATATCTCGCAAATGAGATTTGCCATACTAGAGGTATTACACCCCCTCCAACGAGGAGGTGACCTACCCAAACTCTTGGCACAAAAAGAATTGTACTGGATTCATAGACTAGATGCAATGACCCCACTTGGTCTAAATGAAGAGTACTATTTAGGACCATTCATTTAAACAAATGCTCTCTTTCCATGCATCTCCAACAATGTCTCTTTAAAACACTTGCTATGATTGTTGGTTAGAATTCTCATAACCACATTATAAGATTGTGAACCAACCAACTTGGACAGCTAAATGGAAATGTTATAATGTTTTCAAGGTTTATTCATATCCAGACATTTTGTTGACTCCATCCCGGTATTATACAATCTGTACAATTGATATTCCCCTTACTAGACTGTGAACCAAAAGGGTGGGCAGGATGGCATTGGTTGGTAGCATTATGATAATGTACCTAACCATTAGTATCAACTATTTTTTACTATAATTACAACTACAACTCCAGTTTTCTAATTGTATTTTATTCATGATACTTTAAATGCGTGGATGATGATCCATATGATTTTTATAAGCTTAGCCATTTAGAGTCCAGATTCTCGCACGAATTATATTAATTTCAACCATCAAGGATTATGCACATTTTGGGCATTGTCATTAACTTTAAGAACACATGATATCATTTCCTTCACCCCGTCACTAGGTTTGTTTACATGTTGCATCATGGACGCCTTTGCGTAATGACGTCACATGGTAAACACGCCGCGGTCTGTCTTTTTCTTTTTTCTCTTCTCACTCAACTGATTAAGCTCTTAGAGCCATACTTGCCCCTGTAAAGCATCCTTCCAGAGGAGACTAATTAGATTTAATTGTGGCTAACTTTCATCGATCCAAGCCTAGAGCTCAGCGCACAGTATGACGCATTACACGCAAGCACGTGATTACGTCACACTACTAACTATTTGATAAACAGTGGCGGCACTTCCCATGGAGTCGAGCAACCCTTCGGCAGCTGGTCTCCATGTGTGCCACACTGGTTTACACTAGGTAAGAATTTTAGGCTTCCAATACTGGCTCACCCCTTTCTTTCACAACAAAGCATTCGAACACCCTGTTCACTTCTTGTGTCCATTACTGAGACCCTACTTACTTTTTCGCAGCGCTCCGGCCCTGAACAACTTCCATACCTTTTGCGGTTATTGCGTACCACTTTCCCTCAGCTTTCGTTGATATTGGTCAACCGCGTTACCGGTGTAAGTGACTCATTACTGGCTTAACTTATTCTATTGCAACTATGTCACATACAATGGTCTAAATAGACGTTTTTGATGTTCATCTCTACAGATAAGGATTTACCATCTAAGATCCGCTGTCTTGTTTGGACGAAGGCCTGGTTTTCCCGCCCCAGACCACCTCCGTTCTCTTGAAGTACCTCTCTCATTTTTATAAAAAACACAAGGTTAGACTCTTTATATAATTACACAGTTGCTCACTCTATCTTATTTAAACTTCAATGCATTGACTTTCAGAAGTTATTCTCTATATATTTTTTCTATATATTCCCTCCTTCGATCATAGCAGTGAAGATACTACTTACCTAGTGAATTGTCCATTAGTTTCTACAGGTATTAATGGAGGATAGGTTGTCCCCTTGAGGGTTAATATATAGTCAGTATATTCAAAAATGTCATACGTCCTGTTACATAGGTAATCCCTGAATGCCATGTGTTATTGTGATACACGTCCTGTTACATAGGTAATCCTTGAATGCCATGTGTTATTGTGATACATATCCTGATCTAAAATGAGTTATTTGGAAATGTTGTTGAACAAATGTTGTTAGTGTAAATATATTCCTAAATGTATATATTATATATATATTTTTTCCTAGAAACCCTTGTTATTGCCCCTGATGAAGAGTGTTGTAGCACTCGAAACGCGTTGGGCCTTCCACAGCTTCAACATCAAGAATAAACAATCAAGAATGTTTCTTGTAACCTTACCTGATTCAAAGTCATTGTTTTGAACATATTACCGCTTTTTATGCATTACCATTCGCAGACTTTCCTGAATTTATTAAGAAAAATCAATTGTTAAATATATCTACTTGTTGGTCTGGTATTCCAGATATTAGATAGTGTGCAGGGGACGTGAGTTCCCGGTTTGGGAACTTAAATTCTCTTCATTGTATTGTGCAACCAAGGTGTCATGGTTGCCCCTCTCTCCTCTGCACCTCATACTTGATAAGCATTTTGTCTAAACACCTAGTATCCAAGCTGACTATTAATATTTAAAACATTTTTCGTCACTAGGGTGTGCCATAGTTGTCCTATCCTTCCTAAACTCCAGCTTTTAAACATTTTTTTTTATTAACAATACAATTATGCAGGCAATCCATCTCAGAAAGGGTGGTCTCCTAAGCAGTGTCAACACTGTGAGCCCAGACTAAATATGAGAGACAAGGTGGATTCCAGGCACCTGCCTGTCTGCATTGCAGTAAATGGGAAACAAGGCTTGGAGCCTGTCTCTGTTGACACTGTAGGAGGCTGTGTAACTCCTCCCTTCTAGACCAAGTAACTCACATCAGGAGATCTCCTGGGAGTCTGGCTTCACAGAGGCAATTCCATAACAAAGGCATACCTCACAATAGTCAGATGGACATGAAAGGGTTAGAAGCAAGTGGGTTTAGGCAGTAAGTCAGGGCAGAGCATAAACACAAAAGGATTCCTCCATCTTGATGTTTTATGTGCTTCTTTTTCCTTCCTGTCTCCTACACTTCCTGCACAGAAAAGCACATTGAGTATGATGCAAAAAGGCACAAGTCACTTGTTACCTTAACATGGAACATGGATTGGACCCTTGAGAACAGGTTTGCTTTCAACCAAACCCCTGTGGCTTGTTGCCTTTGTAAAAAAAAAAAAAAGTGGTTCCCTTTGTTTTTCAATTCATTCCTGTACTTCAAGAAGAATTCATCCAGACATCTTTTGGGAGAACAGGCCTTTCCAAAGTCCTCCATCAGTGATGCAAAGAAGCAGTGTTCCAAGGCAGAGGCAAGCTCTGCTCACTACCCATCATCAGGAAGCATTGGGAGATAAGTGCTACTGTACAAGACCTGCCTTTCTGATATCTACACTGATGCCCAGGATATCATTAGAGGTAAAGGACTCCTGCGCATGTTTGTGAGCATCCCCTGGGTTGGCTAGAACAACAACTTATCTTGACCCTGAGCCTCCGATGTGGGACTCTGTTAGGCAGAAACCTGTGCAGTTCCCTTTGGGAACACTGCAAAAGAGTTAGGACTACAGGTGTTGGCAGTAAACCCACTTGGTAGCAGTCTGCACCACACAGATTCACTATTAGTAGCTGTGGCTGAGCAGTCAGACTTCCTTCAAGAAGAGTTAGGCAGTATGTAAAGTATACACAATAGGCACTCAGATACAATAGCACAAGCAAACACGGACAAGAGCTTTGGTATCAAAAGGTATATAATTATTTATTTAAAAAGACACACTTATAGAATTACTCCAGCACTAATATTCTAACCCACTTCAAAAACACTGTTACTATTACTATGTACTCCACAAATTCCCTATCAGACAAGTCTTAGTTAACACCACTTATTTCCAGACAGAGGTGAGTGCTTAACTAAAGATGGCACTCTGATAAGTTAATGAATTGGGAGGGAAAAGGCAGAGGTTTTGGAAAGCACACAACACACAGACTTTAAAACGTTTAGAGCAAGGCAAGAAAGGCAAAGTCTATCGGTGGGCCCAAAGTCCAAAGGCCGGGCCCGCTCTTAGAGAGAGATAGGCACAAATGTGTCCAGGATCACACGGTTAGACAGAGTCAAAAAGTCTTGCAAATAGTTCTTAAAGAAGGAAGTGAACTTTTAGAAAGGATTAGTTAGGGTGTCCGAGGCTAGCCAGGATCGAGAGCCGAGGGCTAAAACTACCTCGTACAATTGGTTGCAAGGGAAGCCGGGCGGAACACAGTACCTTAAGTGGAAAGGATCCTCCAGCGGGGGCAGATGTTCCTGGCAGTGGGTGCAAGTCGCAGCATCATCTCGAGGAAGTGAAGGTCTCAACGAAGAGGAACGATGAAGGTCGTTGCACTGCCAGGGATGAGGCCAGCCGTGGAGTAACCCAGCCACAGGGTACAACCCTTTGTTCACGGTTGCGGTAAAAACGTGGTATTCCGGGTACCAAGAGTGCTGGGCACAGGCAGGACGGCCACGAGATGTTTCAGGGAGCGAAAAAGGAAGACAAACTGGTTATCCCCACCAGTCAAAGGAAGAAGACTCTCCGGAATGGAGATCTCCTCTATCGTTGGGAGTGAAGAGTCGGTTCAGCAGGGCTCCACCGGTGGTGTCGCCATTGCAGGTCGGCTCAGCAGCTCCCTCGTCGGATTCTTAGGTCCTGTGGCGACTTCTGAAGAACCAGTCCCAAAGACCCTGCTTTTATGCAGCAAACCCCCATTCATTCAGTCTAGCTGCCACTCAAACATGCTAAGTGGTGAGCGGGGCGGCTCACCACTTGGGCCAATCACACCAGAGTGCGGCATGAGTTGGCAAGGCAACTCAGTCCAGGGTGCCTAAAACCCCCTCCCACACCCCCTGTGGTACCCAGACGGAATGGCACCACTTTGGAGGGCTTCTGTGTAGAAGCCCGCCAAAAGTGGAACAAAGGGCTCAACTTTGGGTTAGAGTCACAGAAGTGAACACATACGCCATTTTAGAACCGAGTTTCGGCAAAAATTACCAACCGGAGAATTAATATTAATTAAATAAACCGGCGATATGTCCGAGGCTAGGGTAAAAAGTATTAGCCTCGAACAATGGGAAAATCCCATAGAGAAATATTTGCGGTCGAATATAACAAGTAGTATCCACTGCCACCAGACGAAACTCGATCAGGGGGGACGGAGACGTGCCCCCTTCAACAACAGACCCCGGGGCAATCGAATTGCCCCAACCAGTACGTCCACAATAAGATGGCTTGTACTGGTTCTGTTGAGAATTTAAGACTGGTAAAGTCAATGGTGACTTTACATGCCCTGGGAGACAGTAGTCAGTCCCAGGGTATGGAGTCTATGTTTGGGGGTCTCTAGGACACCCCTGTGTTACGGCACTGAGGGTGCTGTGTAACACATATCACAAAAACATATGAAGCCCTATGGAGTAAAAGACCCCATAGCCCATTAAACACATCTAGAATCAAGGGAACACACTCAAATCATATCCAAGAGTGAGGGTAAAAGAGTCTCACTCGTGGCAGGAGAACAAAATAAACCCAAGAAATCCAGCAAAGCTGCTGGGGGACTCACTAGGTTAGGAAATTCAGCCTAAACAGAGAATTCTCCCTAACACTCACCCCCCCACCCCAGACTAAGGGACAGGAGGATTTAATCCACTCCTGGATGAATCTCATACCTCTAGTCGATGACATACATCCTAGAGAGACCATCAGCATTTTGGTGGTGACACCCTGACCTGTGCTCAATGGTGAAATCAAACCCTTGCAGGCAGATTGACCATCTCAATAGTTTTGGATTTTCCCCTTTCATTTGCATTAACCATCTCAAGGGTTGGTGGTCTGTCTGAATGACAAAAGTAGAACCATACAAGTATGCCCTAAACTTCTTCAGAGCCCACACAATAGCAAAGCATTCTCTTTCGATTGTTGCCCACCTTGTCTCAGGAGCCTTCAGCTTTCTGCTGATGAAGCAAATGGGGTGCTCCCTACCTTTCTCATCCAGTTGGCCAAGGACTGCACCTATACCTACATTGGAAGCATCAGTTTGTACAATGAAAGTTTGGTGGTAGTCAGGAGCTCTCAGTACTGGTGCTTGGCGCAGAGCTTTCTTTAGGTTTTCAAATGCCTGATTGCACTACTCATTCCATTTTACCTTTTTGGGGAATTTAGGAGAGGAGACGACATTCAGTGGAGAAGCTATGGTCCCATAGTTCTCTATGACATTCCTATAGTACCCAGTGAGGCCTAGGAAGGCTCTCACTTGAGTTTGAGTAGTATGTGTTGTCCAATTCTGCAAAGCTTTGATCTTGCTGAGCAGAGGCCTTATTTCTCCACCTCCTACCTCATGCCCAAGGTAGACCACTTTACTCTGTCCAATCTGTCATTTACTAGCCTTTATGGTCAGATGGGCCTGTTCAAGAGCCTGCAAAACATGTCCAAGGTGTTTCACATGTTCCTCCCAGGAGTGGCTGAAGACTGCAATGTCATCCAAGTATGCCATGCAGAAGTCTTCCATCCCAGCTAGAACTTGGTTTACCATCCTCTGAAATGTAGCAGGTGCATTCTTCAGTCCAAAAGGCATAACCTTGAATTGGTATAAGCCAACTGGGGTAGAAAATGCAGTCTTCTCCTTGGCATGGTCTGTCAGGACTATTTGCCAATATCCTGACGTAAGGTCAAATGTGCTGAGGTACTTGGCAGAGCCAAGTCTATCCACCAGCTCATCCCTCCTTGGCAAAGGGTGGGCATCAGTCTTAGTGACTGCATTAAGAGCTCTATAGTCCACGCAGAATCTCAACTCTTTGGATCCTGCCTTTGGTACTAGCACCACTGGGCTAGACCATGGACTAATAGAGGGCTCTATTACCCCGAGATCAAGCATCTTCTTGACCTCACCTTTGATGTGGGTTCTGACATGGTCTGACATCCGTTACCATCTGCTTTTGACTGGCAGACAGTCACCAGTGAGAACATCATGCTGTCCCCAAGGGGTCAAGCCTGGTGAAAGTGAGAACAGGGGGGGAAAATGTTTAAACATAGATTTGCACTCCTCCTGTTGCTCTGGGTTCAGATCTGAAGAGAGATTAACTCCTTCAACCTTTTCGTCCAAAGGTAATGTTACGCTCACCTGACTCCCACGGAGGCGGTGGCCTGGTTCGCGCTGCTGACCTCTTCTAAGGTGATGCGCAGGGTTCAGAAGACGGACTGGACTGGGCCCCCAAATCTGGCTTGTCTGGCTCGCAGAAGTATCCTTCTGTAGGTGAAAATCGAGGATTAACTATCTGCGGGGTAATGCAATCGACCTCCCACTTTCCCCTCTCACCCTCCTCGAAACCCTTCTGTGATTCCTCGTAGCGTCTCACCTTAGGGTCTGGAAGGACGAGCTCTCCATCCTGCTTCTGATGCAGGGGCGCATTGGTATACAGTTACTTCACTGGATTTTCGGATTGGTGAGAACCAAACTTGCTTGGCTTCCAGGTAAGTTTTTTGATAAGAGGTTCCCCTTGTGTCCATGCATTAATGTACTAATGCTAGTGTCTTTTTCCCCATAGGGGCCAGGTTACGGAATGCCGGGGAACAGGCACCGACCCGAGATGAGAGGTGAAATCCTTGTAGAAATCAGGTAAGTCTTTAATGATCGTTTTTTGGTAATGTCTTTTCATTCACTCATTAACGCTGATGTCTCTTTTTCCTCTTAGGGGCCGCGGTCCGGAAATGCCAGGATGCGGCGCGGACCCGAAATGAAGAGGGAATGAATCAACAGGTAAGTCTTAACATGGAGATTTAGCTTTCCTTATTCCCTTCTCTCTCTCACCTTTTGTTCTGGTCTTTTTCTCCCTAGGCGCTGGGGCGTGACTGCGAATCCGGATGATCGCTGCTGAACATGGAGGCGCCCTGTAAAGGTGAGTGGAGTGCGGCGCTGCAGCGATCGACGCGCTGAGCTTTTAAATAAAAGTTTTCCTTTTCAGGATTATCGGCGAGATGTCTCCGGGATGCGGATTTAGCAGGTAAGGACTTTTCCTTCTTCTGTTCTCTTCTTCTCTTCCTTTGCAGGTGATCCAGGATGCTGGCAGGCGTGGCAGAAGTCAGGATGCAGGAGCAGACACGGTGAGCGTCCAGCTGCTAGATGCAGAACAACGCAAAGCACGTGTGGCTGTTCGGGTGGGGTTTAAATAGCCTTGGAAGAAGTTCCAGGTATGTATCCTTCCTCCAATCAGGTATGTATCCTTCCCGACCACGCCCGGATGGTAAATTAGTCTCACAGGTAAAGTAGTTCCTTTCAGGCCTCAAGGAGGCCGGGATCCTGCAGCATGGTCTGCATCAGGTAAGTGCACCCAAGCACTCCCATAATGAGCCTGGCACCTATGGCGCCAGGACTGATGTCTTTTATGAGCCTGGTGCCATAGGTGCCAGGACACTGTCCAAAGGGCCCCTATATGGGGTTGCTGGGTCCTTCCTTGGGGACTGGATGTCCGCTTTCGGGGACGCAGGGCTTGAACCGGCTCCCCGGGAGCGGGCATCATGACAGCACTCCCCCCCAAGGCCCCTCCCAAGGTTGTTCCCTCCGGGGGATTTGGTTTGTCTGGGAAGAGTCGGTGGAATTTCCTGACTAATCAAGGTGCAAGCACATGGTCGCTGGGTTCCCACGACCTCTCCTGAGGTCCGTACCCCTTCCAATCAATTAGGTAGAACAGTTTTGACCTAAACATTTTTGAGTCTAAAATGTTCTTCACTTCGAATTCGGGCTCCCCATCTATTAGAATAGGTTCTGGAGGTTTGAGTAGTCGGGTTCCGGGTACCACTGGTTTCAGAAGTGACACATGAAAAACAGGGTGAATTTGCATACTAGCTGGTAAATCAAGTTTAACAGCCACTGGGTTAATTATTGCCGTAATAGAATAAGGTCCCAGATATTTTGGGTTAAAAGTTTGAGGCCCTTTGAGTGGTAAATGTCTGGTAGCTAACCACACTTGATCCCCAATCTGATACGGAGGTGCTTCACTCCGATGTAGATCAGCATTCTCCTTGTATTTTCTCTTGGCTTGTCGTAAATGCGTAGTTGCCTCTTTGAAGGCTTGGGTAATTGTAGAATGCAGATGTTCTACTGCAGGCATTCCGAGGTTCTGAGGTGAGTCAAGGTTTGAGGTTCGAGGGTGATGCCCAAACAATGTATAAAAAGGACTGTGGCCAGTTGCAGAGTGTACCAAATTATTATATGCGTATTCGGCTATCCAAAGAATGTCTTTCCAGTTGCTTTCAGATTGCTGTAACATACACCGGAAGTACTGCTCAAGGGTCTGATTTGTCCTCTCGGTCTGACCATCGGTCTGAGGGTGGTGACTGGTCGATAATCTTACGTCGATCTGCGCCATTTGACAACATTTGCGCCAGAAGTGGGAAATGAATTGGCTTCCCCGGTCAGAGATTAGTATAGATGGGAATCCATGTAGCCGAACAATATTTTCGAGGAATTCTTTGGCTAGGACAGAAGCTGAAGGTAAACCTTTCAAAGGAATAAAGTGGGCCATTTTGGAAAACAAATCCACAATTACCAGAATAGTATTGTACCCCGAACAAGGAGGCAGGTCCGTAATAAAATCCATTGATAGGGTGTGCCAGGGTGCTGGCGGTATATCTAGAGGTTGAAGGAGACCGGCTGGCCTTTTCTTTTGACTTTTATTTTGGGCGCAAACACCACAGGACATCACAAAAGATTTAACATCTTTTCGCCAAGAGGGCCACCAAAATTGTCGTTTCACCTTTTCCTCTGTCTTGGCAATACCGGGGTGTCCCTCTATTAATGTATCATGATAACCGGAAATAACTAGTTTGTGTAATTCCTTATGTGGCAGGAATAAGCGTACTTGGAAATATGGTAAACCATTATCTATGGTAAAGTCTGATCCCTTTTGTATCCATTCCTGTAAGGTTGTACGGTCCAGGAGTTGTTTCACTCTGGCTTGAATGTCTTCAAGCATCTGTAACGAAGTCATGCCTAGAATCCTCTGTTCGGGAATTATTGGTACTGGTTCTGAGTTTGTATCAGATTCTCCCATTCCAATTCGGGATAAGGCGTCTGCTTTGCCATTCTTGCAGCCAGGTCGATAGGTAATCACGAAATCAAATTCAGCGAAAAACAAAGCCCATCGGAGCTGCCGTGATGACTGAGCCTTGGCGGTTTTCAAATACTGTAAATTCCGGTGATCAGTGATCACTGCGATGGTATGTCGAGCGCCAAGCAGATAATGCCGCCAGGCTTTAAAAGCGGACTTAATGGCTAACAGTTCTTTGTCCGTGATTGCATAATTAACCTCGGGTGCCGAGAATTTTCTGGACCAAAATGCTACGGGATGCAGTTGGTTGGTTTCGGGATCTCTTTGGGACAGGACAGCTCCCATGGCTAGGCTGGATGCGTCAGTCTCAACGACATAAGGGAGATCTGGACGCGGGTGTTTCAATATAGGTGCTGAGGTAAACTTAGCTTTTAAATCCTGAAAGGCCTGCTCGGCTTCTTCACACCATTCAAAACGTTTATTTTTCCTCAAGAGTGCAGTAATGGGTTGTACCACGCGTGAAAATTCCGGGATAAACCTGCAATAGAAATTGGCAAAGCCGAGCATGCTTTGAACCCCTTTTACAGAGCTAGGTGATGGCCATTTGAGGATGGCATCCACTTTTCTTGAGTCCATTCGGACTCCTTTGGGTGTCAGGATGAAACCTAGAAACTTGCCTTCTGTGGTATGGAAAACACATTTCTCCAATTTAGCAAATAGTTTGTGTTGGTGCAGTTTTTCAAATACTGCCCTGACGTGTTTTCTGTGATCAGATTCCGAAGAGGAGTACACCAGAATGTCATCGATATATACGACAACACAAACATCGATGAGTTCTCGAAGGACATCATTCATGAAGTATTGGAAGGCAGCCGGCGCGTTACACAATCCGAAAGGCATCACCTGGTACTCGAATAATCCGTATTTAGTACAGAAGGCAGTTTTCCATTCGTCGCCTTCTTTAACTCGTACCAGATGATAAGCCCCCCGGAGATCTAACTTGGTGTATATGCAAGCGTCCTTCACCTGGTCAAGGAGTTCAGGGATCAGAGGCAGAGGATAACGGTTTTTAACCGTTATCTGGTTCAATGCGCAGTAATCGATACAAGTTCTAAGGTCGCCTTCTTTTTTGGGCACGAAGAACAAAGCCGAGGATGCCGGGGACTTTGACGGGCGAATAAAACCATTAGCTAGGTATTGATCCAAATATTGTCTCAAATGCAGATTCTCAGGTTCGGTAAGGGCATAAATCCTGCTACAAGGGGGTTGTGCACCGGGCACCAGATCGATTTGGCAATCGTACGATCTGTGAGGAGGTAACGTGTTGGCCTGTTTCTTTTGGAAGACGTCCTGAAAGTCTTGGTATTCCGGAGGTAATTGCATGGAGGCAGAGGTTACAGATGCTAGATTAATCTTCAGGTTTTCTGGGTAGCAGGTTTGTGTACAATCCGGGAAGGTTATTCTCTTAGCTCGCCAATCAATTCGAGGATTATGTGTCTCTAACCAAGGGATTCCAAGAATAACCTGAAACTGTGGAGCCTTGATTACATCAAACACAACACCCTCCCGTTGGCCGTCGGGACCAATAAGAGTCACCTCAGTAGTGGAATGTGTTACCGGTCCAGAGGCAATTTCAGTTCCATCGACTGTGGTGATGACATCTTTGCTGGTTTTAGGACGGAGAGGGCGGTTAATCCTAGAGACCAATTCACGATCCACATAGTTTCCAATAGCCCCACTATCGATGTATGCCTTTATTGCATGCAACCGCTTAAGCTGTTCTGGATCTACGAGAACCATTGGCACAATGAAATGCGAGGTCTGAGAGTTAGTTTTCAAGCTCGGCAAGCGGACCCCTACACTTGTCGGGCAGAGTTGTTTCCCGAAACAGAGTCTTCATGTTTTTTATCAGAGGCTCCTACCGCCTTTCGGGGCGGTTTTGCCAGGCAATCTCGTAGAAAGTGTCCAGAATTCCCACAATAAAGACATAATTTTAACTGCCGCCTCCTTTCACGTTCCTTTTGAGTTAAGGGTCCTTTAACCCCTCCAATTTGCTTAGGCTCAGAGACATCAACTCCCTTGGGATTAGCATGGGTCTTGACCAACACCCGGGTCTCAAACCTGGACCGATCTGCTTTTCTGTTTTGAAGTCTGTGATCCAATTGGACCACTAAGTCTATATACTCTGTGCATTCTTGGGGCGGATTTACAACTTGGGCCAAGACATCTTTAAGTTCTCCGCGTAGGCCTCGATAAAACAACGTGACTCTTTTATCCTCTGGCCATCCCGTTTCCACAATTAGTCTATTAAAGGTTGCAATATAGGATAGGAGGTCCTGATTGCCCTGTCGCAGGGATAGAAGTTCGTCATCTAGAGCCTGCCCCGGAGAGTGTCGAGCAAATAACCTTTCCATGCTTGCTTGAAACCTTTGAAAATCACGGAGAATCGGGTCATCTTGAGTAACCAGTGGAACTGACCAATCGGCAGCGCAGCCGCTGAGATATGACAATACAAAGGCTACCTTGGTCTGATAATTAGGGAAGGCCCCAGGTCTGCATAGGAAGTGCAAACGACACTGATTCATGAATACGGCGAATCGTTTGGGGTCCCCAGCAAAGCATTCGGGTGGGGCCAGCGGCATGTTTCCAGGTAGATTAATCTGCACAGGGTTACTGGAAACCACAGGAGCAGGGTTCCCTCCGGAACCGGGTAGAGGAGTTTGCCCAGCTTGACCTTGCAAAAGCTGTCTGGCCAGGTCATCAGTTCTTTCCTTTGATATTATTAATTCCCTCCTGAGGGCATTAGTCTCTTGACGAGCGGCATGTACTTTGGCCCGTAATTCCCCCAGTAATTGGGCCAACTGATCAGTCTCAGAACTTTCCATAGCGCCTGGGTGGGAATTTCTGTTACGCTCACCTGACTCCCACTGAGGCGCTGGCCTGGTTCGCGCTGCTGACCTCTTCTAAGGTGATGCGCAGGGTTCAGAAGACGGACTGGACCGGGCCCCCAAATCTGGCTTGTCTGGCTCGCAGAAGTATCCTTCTGTAGGTTGAAAATTGGGGATTATCCGTCTGAGGGGTAATGCAATCGGCCTCGCACTTTCCCCTCTCACCCTCCTCGAAACCCTTCTGTGATTCCTCGTAGCGTCTCACGTTAGGCTCTGGAAGGACGAGCTCTCCATCCTGCTTCTGATGCAGGGGCGCGTTGGTATCCAGTTACTTCACTGGATTTTCGGATTGGTGAGAACCAAACTTGCTTGGCTTCCAGGTAAGTTTTTTGATAAGAGGTTCCCCTTGTGTCCATGCATTAATGTACTGCTAGTGTCTTTTTCCCCATAGGGGCCGGGGTACGGAATGCCGGGGAACAGGCACCGACCCGAGATGAGAGGTGAAATCCTTGTAGAAATCAGGTAAGTCTTTAATGAGCATTTTTTTGCTAATGTCTTTTCATTCGCTCATTAACGCTGATGTCTCTTTTTCCACTTAGGGGACGGGGTCCGGAAATGCCAGGATGCGGCGCGGACCCAAAATGAAGAGGGAATGAATCAACAGGTAAGTCTTAACATGGAGATTTAGCTTTCCTTATTCCCTTCTCTCTCTCACCTTTTGTTCTGGTCTTTTTCTCCCTAGGCGCTGGGGCGTGACTGCGAATCCGGATGATCGCTGCTGAACATGGAGGCGCCCTGTAAAGGTGAGTGGAATGCGGCGCTGCAGCGATCGACGCGATGAGCTTTTAAATAAAAGTTTTCCTTTTCAGGATTGTCGGCGAGATGTCTCCGGGATGCGGATTTAGCAGGTAAGGACTTTTCCTTCTTCTGTTCTCTTCTTCTCTTCCTTTGCAGGTGATCCAGGATGCTGGCAGGCATGGCAGAAGTCAGGATGCAGGAGCAGACACGGTGAGCGTCCAGCTGCTAGATGCAGAAGAACGTGAAGCACGTGTGGCTGTTCGGGTGGGGTTTAAATAGCCTTGGAAGAAGTTCCAGGTATGTATCCTTCCTCCAATCAGGTATGTATCCTTCCCCGACCACGCCCGGATGGTAAATTAGTCCCACAGGTAAAGTAGTTCCTTTCAGGCCCAAAGGAGGCCGGGATCCTGCAGCATGGTCTGCATCAGGTAAGTGCACCCAAGCACTCCCATAATGAGCCTGGCGCCTATGGCGCCAGGACTGATGTCTTTTATGAGCCTGATGCCATAGGCGCCAGGACACTGTCCAAAGGGCCCCTATATGGGGTTGCTGGGTCCTTCCTTGGGGACTGGATGTCCGCTTTCGGGGACGCAGGGCTTGAACCGGCTCCCCGGGAGCAGGCATCATGACAGGTAAGCCTCTAAGGAGGTCAGGTAGAGCTTCACTCTCCTCCTCCTCTTCTGATGAAGTTAGGAGCAAGGCTCCTACTTCAGGTCTAGAGACATAAGCGTTGAGGCGGTTGGTGTGGAAGACTCTGGGAGCTTCCCTGGGTTTGCCCAGATCCACCAGATAGTTGACCTCTCCAAGTTTTCCCACAACCTTGAAGGGTCCCATCCATTTATCTTGCAAGGCCCTCTGCCTTGTTGGAAGCATAACTAGAACTAGATGGTCCTGAGTAAACTCAACCATGTTAGCCTTCTGATCATGCCAATGTTTGACCAGGGCTTGTCCAGCTTTCAAGTTGTCACTTGCTTCTGCCATCATGTGTGACATTCTCCTCCGGAGACCTATCACATAGTCAGTCACTCTGACTGGCTTGGGGGAAGGAGCACTCCCCAAACCCTCCTTGATCAGGGCCAATGGACCTCTGACCGGATGATCATAGAGAAGTTCAAAGGGAGAATAACCTACTCCCTCCTGAGGGACTTCTCTATAAGCAAAGAGAAGGCATGGCAGTAGAAGGTCCCACTTTCTTTTAAGGGGTTCTTCTAAAGCACCTATCATGCTCTTCATGGTTCTGTTGAACCTTTCAACCAATCCATTGGTTTGAGGGTGGTAAGCAGTCGAGAACTTGTAAGTAACTCCACAGGTTTTCCACATGGCTTTCATGTAGTTGGACATAAAGTTAGAGCCCATGAGCCAAAGGCTCGCTGGAATGGAGGCTTGTTCTGACCTCCTTCTGGTCTTGGACCAGAAGGTACACTAGCCTGATTCGGTTTTCCCTGTGGCTTACCCTTATGGTTTTGTTTGGGGCCCTCTTTGGAATTTGCAGTATTATAATTCTCTTTGGAGTCCTTTTTAGGCTGTTTCTCCCCATCCTTTTTCTGAGTTACCCCAGAATCCTTGTGAGTAGCCCTGTTGGCAACCCACAAGTAAGCAGCCTTAGCTAGCTTTCTGGAATCTAGTTCCCTTGAATCAGCCAAGTTCTGTCTGAGCTCAGGAGAGCAGGCATCATAAATTGACTCCAACATAAACAGATTTCTTATACCCTCATAAGTGTTCACTTTGTAACCCTTAATCCATCCCTCTAAGTTTTTCAACCCTTCACTCACCCAGGTAGCCCAAGGGGTACCATCATGCTTTTTGAGGGTTCTAAACCTCTTAAGATACTGGGAAGGGGTCTTCCCAAACCTAGCTATTAAAGCTAGTTTCACACTTTCATACTCTTGCTTATCCTCCTCCCCCAATTCCATTACCACATCAGTTGCAACAGGGGGAAGCCTAGAGAACAACCAGGTAAGTAAAGCATTGCCTGTGATGTTCTGGAGCCCATGATTATATTCAAACTGAGACAACCAATCCAACACATCCAGCTTAGGATCATACATACCAATCAACTCCTTTGGCATCTGGGGTCTTTTAGGACTGGAAGTTCTAGAGGAGCCAGAGAGAGAAGAATTTTCGACAGTTTCTTTATTTCTAGCTCATGCTTGAGCTCCATTTCCCTTAGCCTCAGTTCTTGTTGCTTTTGTTCTGTTTGAGCATTTATCCTTGTATACTCTAATTCTAGCTTCATTTTTTCCAGTTCAAAGTATTGAGGACTAAGTGTGGGACCTGGTAAAGGCCCAGTAGTTACAGCAGGCAGAGCAGACAGGAGCCCTGGAGAGACAACTTCATTATCCTCCTCCCCTTCTGGTTCTGACTCAAGATTATCAATACTTTTGTCAGTATCAATTTCTTCACTGTGATCTACATTTGCTGGGGTGGTAGATTCCTCTGAACCACCATCCAGACTTTTGTTAGCTAACAACCTTTCTATTAACTCCATTTTTGTGCCCTTAGTCAGGAGATTCTTATGCTTACATATAACTCTTAAACAATCCACAGTTTTTGTAGCAAGGGACTCTTGACTATAACTTTCCATAGTTAACAGGTTAGAAGATCACTTTTTCAGTGCTAAGCTTTCTGGTTAGTTGCACTAAGGTATCTTAAAGCACACTAAAATGTACACTCAATACAAATCCCACCGCTGTACACGAGTGTTAGGCAGAAACCTGTGCAGTTCCCTTTGGGAACACTGCAAAAGATTTAGGACTACAGGTGTTGGCAGTAAACCCACTTAGTAGCAGTCTGCACCACATAGATTCACTGTTGGTAGCTGTGGCTGAGCAGTCAGACTTCCCTCAAGAAGAGTTAGGCAGTATGTAAAGTATACACAATAGGCACTCAGATACAATAGCACAAGCAAACACGGACAAGAGCTTTGGTATCAAAAGGTATATAATTATTTATTTAAAAAGACACACTTATAGAATTACTCCAGCACTAATATTGTAACCCACTTCAAAAACACTGTTACTATTACTATGTACTCCACAAATTCCCTATCAGACAAGTCTTAGTTAACACCACTTATTTCCAGACAGAGGTGAGTGCTTAACTAAAGATGGCACTCTGATAAGTTAACGAATTGGGAGGGAAAAGGCAGAGGTTTTGGAAAGCACACAACACACAGACTTTAAAACGTTTAGAGCAAGGCAAGAAAGGCAGAGTCTATCGGTGGACCCAAAGTCCAAAGGCCGGGCCCGCTCTTAGAGAGAGATAGGCACAAATGTGTACAGGATCACACGGTTAGACAGAGTCAAAAAGTCTTTCAAATAGTTCTTAAAGAAGGAAGTGAACTTTAAGAAAAGATTAGTTAGGGTGTCCCGGGCTAGCCAGGATCGAGAGCCGAGGGGTAAAAACTACCTCGTACAATCGGTTGCAAGGGAAGCCGGGCGGAACACAGTACCTTAAGTGGAAAGGATCCTCCAGCGGGGGCAGATGTTCCTGGCAGTGGGTGCAAGTCGCAGCGTCGTCTCGAGGAAGAGAAGGTCTCAACGAAGAGGAACGATGAGGGTCGTTGCACTGCCAGGGATGAGGCCAGCAGGGGAATTACCCATCCACAGGGACAACCCTTTGTTTGCGGTTGTGGTAAAAACGTGGTATTCCGGCTACCAAGAGTGCTGGGCACAGGCAGGACGGCCACGAGATGTTCCAGGGAGCGAAAAAGGAAGAAAAACTGGTTATCCCCACCACTCAAAGGAAGAAGACTCTCCGGAATGGAGATCTCCTTTGTCGTTGGGAGTGAAGAGTCGGTTCAGCAGGGCTCCACCGGTGGTGTCGTCGTTGCAGGTCGGCTCAGCAGCTCCCTCGTCGGATTCTTAGGTCCTGTGGCGACTTCTGAAGAACCAGTCCCAAAGACCCTGCTTTTATGCAGCAAACCCCCATTCATTCAGCCTAGATGCCACTCAAACATGCTAAGTGGCGAGCAGGGCGGCTCACCACTTGGGCCAATCAAGAGTGCCGCATGAGTTGGCAAGGCAACTCAGTCCAGGGTGCCTAACCCCCCCCCCCAAAACCCCTGTGGTACCCAGACGGAATGGCACCACTTTGGAGGGCTTCTGTGTAGAGGCCCGCCAAAAGTGGAAAAAAAGGGCTCAACTTTGGGTTAGAGTCACAGAAGTGAACACATACGCCATTTTAGAACCGAGTTTCGGCAAAAATTACCAACCGGAGAATTAATCTTAATTAAATAAACCGGCGGTGTGTCCAAGGCTAGGGTAAAAAGTATTAGCCTCGAACAATGGGAAAATCCCATAGAGAAATATTCACGGTCGAATATAACAAGTAGTATCCACTGCCACCAGCCGAAACTCGATCAAGGGGGACGGAGACGTGCCCCCTCGAACAACAGACCCCGGGGCAATCGAATTGCCCTGACCAGTACGTCCACAATAAGATGGTTTGTACTGGTTCTGTTGAGAATTTAAGACTAGTAAAGTCAATGGTGACTTTACATGCCCTGGGAGACAGTAGTCAGCCCCAGGGTATGGAGTCTATGTTTGGGGGTCTCTAGGACACCCCTGTATTACGGCACTGAGGGTGCTGTGTAACACATATCACAAAAACATATGAAGCCCTATGGAGTAAAAGACCCCATAGCCCATTAAACACATCTAGAATCAAGGGAACACACTCAAATCATGTCCAAGAGTGAGGGTAAAAGAGTCTCACTTGTGGCAGGAGAACAAAATAAACCCAAGAAATCCAGCAAAGCTGCTGGGGGACTCACTAGGTTAGGAAATTCAGCCTAAACAGAGTATTCTCCCTAACAGACTCACAAAACTAGACAGACCATTTACAGCGCTTTTGCGGTTTGCAAAAAACCTGTAAAATCAGCACTTTGCCACAATTGCCACTAGAAACATTAAAATGGCCACAAAAAGAAACATTCTTCTCTGTGCTGATGATTGCAATGCAGATCCCGTGTTTCACACCTACCTACACTGGGTGAGTGACCGACAAGGTGTTGGATTTGACATCCTATTTGCCCCAGTCAACTTTAACACCATCCTGCACTGTTTTGCTAACCGCATCCTCTCCATTCTCTTTCTGTTAAGCTGAACTGCAGTGTGCTTTACAGCTTAGAGTACCTAATCCTACCTCTGCAGCATAGTTATGTGCTCTGACCTGCTAACATGTTGCGGGCTACGTGCTAATGTCACTTGAGGTGTAGGATTATCATCTTTCAGCTGAAAACCACGCCTAAGAAAAGTGAAGGCGACAAAGTCAAGTAAAAGAAAAGGGTTTCGGTGTGGGGAGGGTGACTGTGGGAGGGTTTACGAAGAATGAGAAATGGTGACAAGGGAAAGGGTAGAGAGAGGAATAATTGTAAAAATACAGCAGAAGGAGAGTGGAAGCTGCAAGTGAGCTATGAAAAATAACGGGAGCAATGAAGAGAAAGCAAACCAACAAAAATAGGAAACAGGAAAAGGAATGTGAAAGGAGAGGAGAATCAGAAGAAAATAGTGTAGGTAAAGGGGAAACATAGAATCGCTATGACTAGTGATAGGGTGGACTGGGGAGACCAGGGAGAAATAGGTAAATAAGAGCAAAGCCGAGAAGAAGAAACAATGACGGGCCAAAGAAATGCATACGCAAGCACAGAACGCAAGCGGAAGAGAGAGCAAGAGATATCAGAGGGAGAGAAAAAGAGACAAAGTAAAGGGATGCAGAACTGAAGGAGAGAGTGAGCGAGCGATCGAGGCCAAGGAGAGACTGGGATGTCAAAAGAGGAGTGTGGCAAAATTGCATTACAGAAACAGATGGAGTGTGTGAGAGAGATGCACTGTATGCTTCACAAAATCTACTTTCTCAGACTGCCGCGGGTGGAGTGTCGGGTAATCCATCTTCCCATCATCCAGGCCTCAGATTGGTTTATCATAATGGCTCTTCTGTATGGAGTGTGCCCGAGCCTTGAAGTTGTGAAATCTATGGGATAGTTTATGGAGGTCTCAAACTCTCCCTTAACCGGTGTTAAATCCAACATTTCTAGCTTGAAGTCTCACTTACAGTGGTTAGAGAAATGCAAAATGATATGATAGCAGAATCAACATAGAAAAGGTGCTAATAATCACACCCCTTCTCTCACACCCTGCAGGCAATTAAAGATAAAATGCTGCAAACATACTGCAAGAACCACACATTTGTGCTGCACAATTTAATTTCTTATGCTGCAAAATGTTACATTTTATGCCGCAATATCCTGGAGGATCTCACTAGAAGAAGCAAAGCAGCTGGTCTTCTGCATTCTTCTGTGTCACACCACCATTGAACCATTGTTGACTGTGTTTTAGTGCCTTCAACCCAACAGGGCCCATGGTGCTGTTTTTGGCACTTCTTTGAACCTCTTTGAACTGCTGCTGTTGTTCCCCGAACCAGTACACGTGTGCACTGCCCCAGCTGGATGCATCAACTGCCTGGCTCGAACAAGAAGCTTACCACTGCAGAAGCCTTCAAACCACCACGTCTTGAACCATGCCTCTCCCTACCAGCATCTTCATCATCAACCCCAGCTCGAAAGCCGAACCAATGCTAATGGCCTCATCGACTGATATCCTTCTAACGCTGTCTCAAACTTCAATAGGTTTCACCTCAAAACATCTCAAAGTCTGCTCCCCATCTGTATTACTCAACTCCTGGCATCCAAATCTGGCTCGGCCCACACACACAATGATAATAAGCCTTGTTCGACACCATCAAATAGCTGACAACTGATTAAGATACTGTTCCAAGGCCCCAGCTCCCTGACCGATTTGTTGGGACCATAGATACTGGTTAAGCCCCCCTTTTGCACCTTTTACCCAGACATATGCTTTTTGACAACATTACAGTGATGTATTACCTTTTTCCTCCCTGTAAAGTATCCAGATTGTTTGCATCATTTTCTCTCTGCCTTTACAGGGATGAGGTTTTGTTAGTGTTTCCTAGTACAGTTTGTATAGCATATTGCTGTGTCTCTTTTACATGGATATATTTGTATAGAAACTTGATTGGACCTTCATTTATTTTTGACTGTTTTACTGTTGCTGTTGTGGTTGCTACCGTCTCACATTCCCCCCGCTCTTACATTTTAACCTGCCCTCGGCACACATTACCACAAAAGGCAAAGGAGGTATATTCCTTAACTGTGTCTCTGTTAAACAGGTGCTCCCTCTGCAGGTGCTCCCTATCTCCCTTCTTAATCTCCTTTCGTAGACTGACTGCCTTGCTGGTCTACCTCTTCTTTTCTTGTCTTCTTATTCATTGATGCCCCACAATTATTGGACCTACTTTAACTCTGCACCTGGCTTGTTTACTCCTTCCTTTGCTGGTTCAGGTATTCTACCACTAGTTACTCTGCTTCTCTGTCTGACCTGTTCCTAGCATTCTTCTCAGGTCTTTCTTGGAGTCTACCTCTGTTCTCTTTTCTCCACTCCCTAAACCCCTGTCTGGCTCTCGTCCCTCCATTCCTCCTTACTGAATCTCTTTCTGTATCCCTTTGTCTTCTCTCTCAGTCTCTGGGGTCCCCCATATTTTGCTTCTTACCCCCACTTTAAAGGCTTGTCACCAGTTCTTCCTACTCTCTACCAAACCACGGTTGTCTGTGATATTCCTTCGCCTCATATTGCACTTAGTGTCAGCTTTACTTTCTTTATCTCTCCCCCTCTATCCACCTTGTTCTGCTTGCCATTTGCTTTATATCCTTGCCTCCTGCAGCAATTGCAGTTGTTCCACAAACAAACGCCACCCAAATCTAATAATGCTGTGTACTTTTAGCCTCCCATGGACCTACTTGTTGGGTGCACAAATGATTAATGACAGTCAGCTCTGGCATGAGACAAATTCTGGGAAGGAATTGGCTGGGAAAGTGTAAACTACTGCTCTCAGCGGAGTCTTCTTCCTTGATAGCTATCCATGTGGTTCCTCATGCAAAGCCTTAAAAAGGGAATCCTCCAGCATGCCCTTTATATCACTGTATCTGCTGTAGTCTGTTGATCACTGGCATTCTGTTTAGTGCTTATCCATTTAGTTATAGCCCTTCAAACCATGGAAGCAACACGCTGCTGTCATTCCTTGAACCACTGTTAGATGTTGGTTGATCTTCTAAAGCGGGATGCTGTGGCTGCAATTCTGCTGGCAGTCTACTAGGGCATAGATCACAAGCTATCTGACTTGAATAAGCAATGTTGTGATACAATCCTGGGCACATTAGTGGAGTGGGTTATCTTTTGGAGTGTTGTCTGAAACATGAGTATTTGGGCAGTGGTACATAGGGTGAACATCACTGTTCCTCCACCAAGCTCTACATCACATAGCTTGTGGTGGTATCCAACCTCTCTTTTGTCCCAGCCTTATCTCCTAACCTAAGACATGGGACATCTCCACATGCCTCAAATCCTTTGGTTAGATCTCCACCCGAGGTAATGAGAGAATATCTACATAAAATACTTAAATAAATTAAACGTTAGTTTTCTGCAGACTTGCTTGATGCTGATAAGGAACCATTGAATATTCTGAGTGTTCATCTCTTTGTTCCAGGGAACCACTAAAGGTTTGCAAGGACCGTCATTAAGCGGAATTGTCATGAAGTAAGGTTATATTTAAGGGTATTAATACCTACATTGATAGCAAGGCATTCCAATTGTATTGTAGCATTGCTCCTGTCTTGAGGGAAATAATTTTTGCAAATATATAGGATGTCATTCACATTCCCCTACTTTCCAAGGACATTACTGCTCATAATCCTACCCAAGGGACAATCTGTTCATAAAATTAATGGCGAAATTGCCCATGGCACACTGAATATTTCAGTTCGTGTATCACTTTTCGACTGCTTGCTCCAATCTGGTTAGATGCCAAGCTCTCAAGTTGTCTTTTACATATCTGGGAACTGAGGAGAACTTTAGGACAATGCTTCTACAATAGCATATTAGAAGTTCTTTCTTGGAGGCTAATTTTGCAACACTTTGGATCACCACTACTGCATCCTCTATCTAGCGTAGGCTCTTCCTCAACTGGAAGCCCGAGTATTTATTAAATGGTGGAGGGAGTCTGATGCACTTGTTGGTGTTGACATTTAGCCTAACTTTCTGAAGGGTTTGTATCATTAAGTACCTGCCTATGGTGCATTTGTGTTTAGCCCAGGTTTGAATAAAGATCACAATATCAACTACATACATTTGGACATATGCATCTTGTGATCGTAGAACCTGGTCCATAAGGATTTGAACAGGTGTAGAGAACCATGCAGTCCATAGGGAAAGAAGGTCAATTGAAATGGACATGGCAGACCTAATTTTCTTCTTTTCCTTGGGCACTACAGGAATCCACCAAAAGCTTCTGGTAAGAAACACAATCGTAAAAGAAGATGATGTCCCAATCCTTACAATCATGTCATAGATTGTTTGTGATAAGGAATGATCTAAACAGGTGATTTTGTTGATTTTACAGGAGGAGGAAGCAGAGATGGAGGGGCGGCATAATGAGGTAAATATGGGGCAGAAGGAAAAAGAACAGGAGGTGACAGTGGGGCAGCAGGTGAATCATGAGGTGGTGAAACAGAAGGATGCAGATGCAGGCAATGAGAATGTGGTGAGAAGTTGTCTGTCTTGTGATTTAATATATATTTTTATTTTATTTTATTTTATTAGAAAGTTGTTTTAATTGATCATTTCAACTTTTTCAACAGAAGAATTACAGTTCATAGTGTTCATTTGAGTTTCTGATCTCATTGATTTACATCTCACAAGGCTACTTTCAAGTTCATACGCAGTAGGACATACATGCTCTTGTCATTTGATAGTGTATCTGATAGCGTTTACATTATCTCCATTGCCTGGTTGCTTTTAAGAGTTTGTGGTACATAGTAAGTCTATATAGTATAATCTTTATATAGATCAAACATTGAACTAATAAAAAATGAGGTTACAATTCTTAAAAAGCTTGCACTAAAAGTGGGAGATTGACATAACTGGTGAACAATCAATGTTGTCATGTGACGATATAGTTCAAGTACACAATTAACAAAATCTCTACTTAAAAAGGAACTTGCAGTGTTTGTTAAAAGACACTTGAGACCATCAAACTGTATAGTTTCAGATATTTAGTTAATAACAGGGACTATTAAAAATATGAATCCACATTTGGTCTTTGTTTAATACATTAAAATGCTTAAAATATTTTTAATTAAGTGATTTCCTCAATTCTACTAAAGCCGAACAATCAACAAAAAGGTGTAGCAGTGTTTAATCAAATTTTACATTTTTACAAAATCTACAAGAAGTATCATTATATCTATGTAACTTAAACTTCGCCAATCAAGCCTTAGTTGACCATAAATTGAGTCTGAAACTGAAGAATTGTGATCAGGAAATGTTATAAGATAAGAGGGAAGTTGATTCATTGCTTAATGTAAAAATACCCCAGATTTAAACATGGCATAAATGTTGCATAATTCCCAGATGTGACACCAATCCCATCGCCACAACTTTAATTTTGCTTTGCCAGGATCTTCCAACAATTCTATAGAAATTTCAGCCTCTTCTTGAACATTTTGACAATGCTTTTTCCGCAGATGACGAGGACCTTGAGTTGATGACATTAGAGATAGTTTTAGGACTGGAAGAATATTCGTTGTGGACATTGTAGAAGTTAAACATTTGCAATAATATGCCAGATATTGCCAGGATACAATATTTGATAAGGAAATTAGGCTAAGTTCGAATCTTATAATGGCAATAGGTGTACTAGAGGGGAGTCCTTGTATTGTCTTCCAATATAGTCCTTCTAGAGTAGCCCATCTTGGACAGTTGGCTGGAATTTTGGACTGAGCCCCGTAAGTAATTATGGGACCTACTTTGAGTCTATAGAATATGATTGGCGGTTTATAGGAGAACTTGCCATATTTTCTTTGAAGAGCTTTCCCTTTAATGGATAATAATTTCATCCTACTTTTCAATTCATTTTTATAAGGTTGTTCTGATCGATGGGTGTTAAAATTGACACCAAGATATCTATAGTTTGTTACTTGTACAACTGATGTTCTTGTTAGTTCCCAAGTGAATTTAAATTGTGCTTTAGGGAGGTGATGGTGGAAGACTAAGATATTACATTTAGCCGTATTAAATGATAAGTGATTTGAGTGGGCATAAATGTCTAGGACCATTAATTTTCTACAGGGGTTCTAACTAAAATCACTAAATCATCTGTATATAGGAGCGATGCAATTTCTGATGATCTTAATCTTGGCGGAAAAGCTCAGACTGATTTCAATGCTTCACCAATGTCATTCAACACAAATATACAACCTTCTTCAAACCTATATTTGTTGAAATTGGTTGCGATAATATGCCATCGGTTGTGACTTTAACTTTGATGGTAGTTTCTGAATAAAATTAACGAATAAAATAGACAATGCAGGAGGGACAATTTGCATTAAACAATTTAGTCCACAGATGCTCTCGAGAAATTGTTTACAAGCGCTTGCTTTTTAATGGCTGATAAAATTGTTAAATTTAAAATAATTCCGACCCCCTTTATAAAACCAGACTGATGTCTATCTAGGCGATTAGTATCATCGAGCCACTTCTTGAACGCATCAAGAATGAGTCTAGCGAATATCTTTCCTGGCGCATCAAGGAGTACTATAGTTCTGTAATTATCTGGCTTGCTCCTGTCTGTTTTTTTTAAAAAAATTAGAATTATAATTGCTTGATGCCAGGAAGAAGGGATGCGACCTGATAAGATTACTTGTCGGAATATGACATCTAAAGTCATAGACCATTCTACTGGATTAGCTTTTAAGGTGAAATTTGATAGTGTATCAGTTCCAGGGGCTCTAGATTTATATTATCAGAATGATATCCTCTTTGTCATCTTTGATAGAGTCTAGGAGGTTTAATAGTTTGGGGGGGCACTGGAAGTCTGTAATGTAGGGTCATATAAAAGTAAGGTGAAGTGCGTCATCCAGGCTCGTTCATCAATGGTGTTAAGCATAATTGAGGAGTGTTTGCCTTGGAATCATTTATCAGATTCCAAATCTCTGCATTTGATCTTAGCATTAAGGCAGATAGCATCAATTCTGCCTGCACTGGTTTTGTTAGTGCTTTAATCTGTTTTTTTTTAATTTTTATATTTTGTTCTTAAATTGCTTCTATAAGATTTAGAGATACTTGGGGAGAGTGCTATCAAGGCTTGCGGTAGGTTCTTTTTAAGCTCTTGAATTTCTGGGATGTGATTGTATTTGTGATTGAAGGTGGGATGAGTGAAGGTAGAAGTACCTTGCTTGAAAACAGTCAGATGGCTTGAATAGTCAGTATGCTCTATGAGATCTTTGCCTTCAAAGGCTTGGGTTAACCGATGTGATAGTTTAGTTAAATCGTGAGGTTGCCATACAAGCCGATTATGACCCTGATTTAAAGTCAAGGCTTGTGAATAAAGCTGAGGGGCTTGGGCAAGATGAGGGATCCATTTGACCTGCAAGGCGTTGCGATTGCTTGCTGAATTGAAATGTATTTTGAAAGAAGCAACTCTCTAGTTCGCATTGGCCGATATGTAAACATAAAGTATTATTGAAGAATGTTCTCCTCTTCACCAGGTGTAGGCAGGGGGATTCTTCACTAAATGAACCATTTAACATGGCAAATTGTCTGATTTGGATCGCCATGGTCCATCTAGCCGCTCTTGAGTTGGAATCTTTGTGGTGTGGTGTCAAGCAATTGATATTAAAGTCTCCTGCTATAATAGTTGTCTGTAAGCTAGGATCAAGTGGAATGAGATCAAAAAACTGAATTAATTTGGAATCGGTTATCGCTAGAGGATTGCAGTAAATATTAATCAACGCTGTCTTAGGAAAAATGGATGATGAAAGCTTGTGGTTGTTACAATCACAAGTTGCATGCCTGGGTTAGGTGAGAAGGACTTTTCTATATGCATCTTGGATTGTAATGATATCACAGTTAGTAACCCTGCTGATGATCTTCCTTGTGATGCTTTAATCACCAGGATCCAGGCTATCTTATGGTTTGGCCATACAGGTTCAGATGTGAGCCATGTTTCTTGCAACATGGTTACATCGTAGGTGTTAATGAAATCAGCTTTAGATGTTAAGAGATGCGAGAAGCCTCTAGTATTCCAGACCATTAATGAAACTCGCTGGCATTGATCAAAGGTGTCACACTAATTGTTGGTTGAACTTGGCAAGCTCTTAGCTGCATCAGACAGCCACATCCATCTTAATTTGAGTAGAGGGAGTGAACTGATGGTTTGTTGTTGAAGGGAGTTCGGCATGACTTCCTTGCATCGACAACATGGTTGTTGTGAAGAATAATCTTAGTATTCACAGAAGGTTTCACTTGGGAATTGGATTGTTGAGTCTGTTCATGCGGTTCAAGTGGAGGATTTGATCGGATTTCTATTAAGAGACTGCGATGGAGCAATTCAGCACGAGTCTGCCAGACTAAGTTCTTTACAATTGCAGATGGTATGTGTTTCTCTACTCTATCTGGGTTAGACGGGTCAAGGTATTTCACAGTTTATTTTTCTTGCCTCCTGATGTGTTCTAATTTGCTGATGGTTTTAAAGATGGTTAGCAAGGTTGTTCTATGGGGATATGGATCAATTTGCAGCCTGTCTAGTATGGTTAGAATTAAGGTGTCAGTGTCATAAATAATAGTCGAATTAATGTCAGAGTTATTGCGTTTTGCAGGGCCACTTTCTGGAATAGGTTTTGTATGGTCACCCATGTAGCGGAGTATGGAATTACCCTGAGCAACAGGTGGTGCTGAGATCATAATTTCACGAGTCTCATTCGATGTGACAATTGAACTACACTCACGTTTTTGGGCTAAAGTTCTAAAAAAGGTAGGTTCAAAATCCAAGTTTACGCAGAAAATGTGGTTGGGTTTGACCATGGGGGGGTGGTACAGTGTGAAGACTTTTGTGAACAATTCCGGGATTGGAGGGGAGGACATACTGTAGACTGATAGATTCATTAAATCATCATCTATAGCAACAGCTTCAGCTATGGCGTTGGGAGCAAGTGAAAGTCGAGAGTCACTTTTCTCTACAGTCATGCTTTATTCCAAAACAACATCTTCATCATCTGATATTTGCGGTGTCAGGGAGTGAGCAGCAGGTGCCGGATCCTGTGTTGGTTCATCTAGTGACATTGCATGTACAGACTACAATAACAATTGCAGGAGAGATCTGTTGGGGAGTAGACAAATTAGTCAAAAGTTTCTTTGTTTTATGGTTAAAATTTGATTTGTTGGGTAATGACACATTTTTGGATTTTTTCGTGGCTTCCATAGTGGTGTCAAATGTGTTTTTTTGTTAGTTTTTTTGCTTTTCTTTTTTCTTTTTTTGCTGACTTGTTGTCTAGGTTGAAATACATCAAATAGGGGTATTTCATGCATTGGCAGGTTATTAGTTTCAAATGTATCTGCAAGAGGTGATGGGGTCACTGGTACAGAGGGCACCAGGATAATGGAGTGGGCTAGGTCCGGATTAGGCACGATGCTGCTCGCCACTCCAATGCTAGGCACAGACTCAACTAATGGAGGTGAAGTGTACCTAGGAGCCAAAGATGGATTACAATGACATTCACAACTCTTCATTAAGTTGCATGCGATCCAGACAACTTTCTCTACAAGGACTTGAGTTAGAATGGTATGAATTGAAGATTTCTGATCCAACAGTTCATACAGCTTGGTCAGTGTAAATATACTTGAATCCATGGCATTGAGAGCAGTGTCAAGGGAGGTCTTTGCCGGGAATCCAAAATATGGGTGAGGCACAGTTTTATTAAAGGAGGCTACCAGAGAGGTGTCAGAGTCCAGCTGGGACCGGTTACATGCAGACTCTTCGCTAGGGTATAATTCAGGAGAAGCTGAAAGTTTGGTAATTTGTGAACCAGCAGCGTGTGGTTGTACATTGCTCGGAAGTACTTGAGTTGAAGAATGAGGCAGTTGGTTTTGAAGCACAGGACAACTGGAGTCAGCAGATGTATGCGTAATGGAGGAGTGCAGGGAGAAGCGTACAGGCATGGGCTTAGCCATTAGCGCTTGTGAACACAGCACCAGAATTGAGGAGGAATCGAGTGCGTGAACATTCGCCTGCACTTCTCGAGAATAGAATTGGTCAGCTAGCGCATTCGGGGTGAGATATAAATCGGGATCCTGTTCAGGCTGTAGGGAAGTTGGGGTAGTACACAGATCCATTTTGGCATCTGTAATAGTGTGGATTGAAAAGGGGAAGTTGCAGGTAGTTGGTTTACAACAGATTTGGTCGGAATGCCTTCACACCCTGTATCAGTAAGTACCTTTGCAGAAGGATCAGCAGCAGATTCATCCGTGGGGTTGTAACAAAACATTCTGCCTTCTGTAGCAAATATGAGCTCTCACAGTTTAAAGGCTATTCTCCGTATTCCCAGTAAGTTAGCCAAGGGGTTGTGATTGTAATGATATTGACTAAGGGGAAGCGGCACTTGGCGCGCGGCACTGCGGTCTGCAGTCTGCACTCACCAGGCACTCTGCAGTGCCCGCGGCTGCCTGATTTTGCAGAGGCTCACTGGTAAGTGGCTGTGGCAAGAGGGGGAAAATGAAAAAGGGGGTTAAACTAAGAGTTTTATAATAGATAATATAGATAATGGGAGATGCAGTGTTGTAAAAGTACCCACAAGTTTTTCCAAAGCTGATTGTAGGAGAGTCTGTAGGAGTAAAGTCCTTCAGAGGAGTCCGGGCGCGATGAGCAGGGGTCAAACAAGAAGCATTCTCCACTCACCAGGCACTCTGCAGTGCACACACGTGGGTGCACGCGGCTGCCTGAATTTGTAGAGGCTCACTGGTAAGTGGGCGTGGCCAAAAGTGTTTCCAAAGCTGATTGTAGGAGAGCCCGTAGGAGTAAAGTTCTTCCGAGGAGTCCGGGTACGGTGAGCAGGGGGACAAGCAGGAACCAGTCTGCACTCACCAGGTACTCCGCATTTTTGGATAACATATGTTTAAAAGTTCATCTTGCCTAATGATAGAAACTTACCAGAAAGAGAAATGGCGTAATCATCAGAAGCTCTGATCTTTTAATAGGATGTTTTAAACATCCAAATTAGAAATCCTCTTTAATGAAATAAGAAATGTATTGTTGTTGCACCCATAAATTGAGCCTGAATATGATTATTGGAGTTATATGATCACAAGCTCTCAGTACAAGCTAGAGTGCCAGATTTTATTGGGGGACATGAAAAGCCTTCAGTATACCCCTATAGATCCACTGCCACACACACACACACACACACACACACACACATGAGCATGTACATACCTTAGATCTAATCATCAGTGTGGAAAGGTTTGAACTTGAAGCAGATCCTCCCACCAATCAGCATTTTCATCCTTTTTTTCTGATCCCCTTCCACTTGAAACAACTAATTTGAAAATCTACCTTTCCTCCTAATGAATTGACAATCACCAACCTTGACTGCAGAGGATGATATGCACACTTGTAACATATCCTCCACTGTACTGAAACTAGAGTAAATATATTTCATATATATTCCACAACCTCCTACACACCCAGCAATCAGGCTTTAGAGGAGCACATGGTACGGAGACGGCCCTGCTCGACATTCAGACCAAAATGCTTAGTATCCTGGATGAGGGAAAAGCAGGAATGCAGATATTATCAGACCTCTCAGCAGCATTTGATTTGTTTAATCATCAAAAACTCCACAAGGCTCTAGATAAATCAGGCATTGTTCTTGAGGAGCTATAGACTGGGTAACATCCTTCCATAAAGATCGGAGTTCGAAGATCCACTGGGGTGATCATTTCTCTCTACCCAACTTATAAATACCCCAGGCGGCCAGCCTATCGCCCCTTTTGTTTAATCTTTATCTGCAATGTCTATGTACCCTAATTAACCAATTTAGGGGTCTGCTTTACAAATTTTGCCGACGATACTCAACTAGTCATCGAACTGACCGCTGTCATACCACTGACAATGATAACACCACCTTTAAGATCAAAGACACAAATATAGGGGTCTCTGACACGGTCAAGACATTAGGTGTCTACCTGCAAGCCTCCTTGAGAGCAGAAGCCCACCTAACATACCTGAAAAACAATTGCTGATACTACCAAAGGCTGCTCAGTCTCATCAGGCCTGTATGAGTAAACAAAACAGCACCATTATCCCCACAGCCACAATCCTATCTAGACTGAACTACGGTAATACACTGCTGATGGGGCTAATAAAGAATGCATCAAACAATGTCAGATCATACAGAACAACGCAATGAGGACAATTACCAGAAAAAAGGGGGGAACATATCACAGAAGACAGAAAGTCCATTCATTGGTTAGCCCTGGAAGACCGCATCACCTTTAAAGCAATGACCATTATCCATCACTGTATATTTGGATCCACCCCTGTCTACCTAAAAAACCAAATAAACACATACAAACCTTGCCACACCTTAAGATCCAAGGCGCAAGGGTTTGTGAAAGTAACTCACTCCAAAAAAGCCAATGGACTTGGACAAGCCTTCCCTACCAAAGCAACATCAAAGGGGAATGAACTCCCAAACATCCTAAGGCTAGAATCTAACTACCTATCCGTTAGGAAGAAGCTGAAGAAACTGTTGTTCAAATAAAGTGCCTGTATAAATACTAAAGACCATGGGCCTCATTACGACCCTGGCGTTAAGGGTTTAATGGCGCCGTAAAAGGTGTCCGCGCCGTTAAACCCTTAACGCCTGATTACGAGGTCCCTTTGCGGGACCCGACCTTAACGGCTGGTTTTTCCAGCCGTTAAAGTAGGGACCCGCAAAGGGACTTTGGTGCTAATAACGGTACCGCAATTTGCAATTCGTTATTAGCGCATTCCCCATTCCCATTGAGCCCTATGGGAATGGGGAAGGGCCATGGCGGCATGGGGAATTACCGCCCCACCAACCTCGGAATGGGGTGGTAATTCCCCATTCCGCCATGGCGGACACCGGCATGGACCATGGTGCTAATAGCACCATGGTCCTCCACCTGGGTCGTAATGAGGCCCCATGTAAAGTAATCAACTCAGGAAGAGTAATCCTGCTCTTCTGTCCCGTCACTTTCTTGTTGTCCTTGTCTTTATGTTATGCACCCTGATGCCTGCGAAATCAATAAATAAAAATAAAGGTGACTTCTCCTACAACAACTCGAGAAACAAAGACAAATGGGCCTCATTACACGGTAGGCGGTAACCATGGCGCTATTAGCGCCATGGTTGCTGCCGGTATTTTACCGTGTCCGCCTTGGTGGATGGTGGAATTACCGCCCTACTCCAAGGTGATCGGGGGCGGTAATTCCCCATTCACCAAGGCACTTCCCCATTCCCATTTTTGCCCCCATAGGGCATACTGGGAATGGGGAAGGAGCTAATTATGGTACTGCAAATTGCGGTACCATAATTAGCACCGAGGTCCCTTTGCGGCACCCTACTTTAACGGCTGGTAAAACCAGCCGTTAAGGTCGGGTCCCGCAAAGGGAACTTGTAGTAAGGCGGTAAGGGTTTACCTGTACCGGTGCCCTTACCGGTACCGGTAAACCCTTACCGCCTACCGTGTAA